>NC_048279.1:37096669-37121669 GCF_009762535.1 Notolabrus celidotus
TTGCCTAAACACGTGAGGAAATTCAAAAAGCAGAAGAAAATGTCCTTAAAGTTTACGGCTGAAAGAAATGAGCAGTGAACTGTCAAACAGGAGGAAAGAAACCTGAAAAATAAAAATATAATAATATTTATTTTTCAAAAGAAAGCAGTTCTAAAAATAGAAATAACAGAGTGATAAATAATATTTTAAAATATTTAAAAGAAATAAATACATATGTAAAAAATTTAATTAAGTACATTTTTTTTACATTCAGAAGCTGACATCACGTTTTTTTTCTTAAGAATAAACATTAATATTTAATTAATCACAAACAAAGCAGTCAATCAAATGTCCATTCATTTAATAGTTTAAAAATAATTGATTTATTTTCATCTCTCTAAATACTTTAAGTTATTTTATTTGAGTCTTAATTTGGGTTTTTTTACTCCTCAAAATTAACAGAATTTATTTTATTTTCAGATTAAGAATTTTTCAATCGTGAATGAAGTAGAAAATAATCTTAATTACTTCTTAACCCTTTCAACTGTTTTTATTAATTAATATTTATTTGTATTAGGTGTTATCTAACTCATTAATTGTTTTTATTTTTAATTGATTACTTACTGTTTTAACTTTTTTTTTTTCATTTATGGTTTTAATGTTCTTAATTTATCTTTTTCCATTTTCTATTTTCCCTGATGTGATGTCATCTTCTTAAAAACATTTTTTATTGTCCTTCCATGCTTTCCTTTATTTATTTATTTATTATGTTTTTATTTATTATGTATTTATTCTTATTTAGGAATTATTAATTTATTATCTCTATTTATTTATTTGTATATATTTATTGTGATAGTTTTATCAGAAGTATTAAACATGGAGTGTTTCCCTCCTTGTGTCTGCAGGTAAACGTGCGTCAGGTGAGCAGGACGTCTGTCTGGAGAAGCAGCTCGAGCGCTTTGAGTGGCAGCTGAGGATTCTAAAGGAGGTGCTGTCAGCCAATGGGAACCCGGAGAGGGCGGAGCTTCTGAAGGACCATGCAGATGTGGAGGTGTGCGGCCTCGTGCTCAGTATCCTGGACAAGGTGAGGACACATCAGTCTCTTAATGTGGGACCTCAGACTCCTGATTTAAAGAGAGAGTCTGTAATTTAATCAGCAGAGGGAGAAAAATCTGCTCCACACTCAGAAGTTATTCATAGACGTTTGATTTGGCTCTCTGCGGGTCACCTGACCTCCTCGGTCTGCAGCCGGGAGTGACCCCGTGTCCTGACTGTGACCCTGCAGAGAGCTCAGACACACCTCTGCTAACTCTTTGTGTTTGTGTGGTCTGCAGGAGAGAACGGAGACGACGGCTGATCTGAACACGCTGCATGAACAGAAGAGTAAAGCGGCTACTGAAGAACACGAGAGGAGCTTAGAAGGTCAGAAACACACGGACACTTTGGATCAAAGAAATACTTCCTGATGTTTGTGGATCAGTCTCAGACTGTAGCTCATGATATCGACTCCTGAACAGGACGGGTTTAAAGAGTCCGGTCTGCAGATGTGATCAGCTGCAGCTCCAGTTTGAGCTGTTGGTCAGCAAAGCTTTCAAATGAAACTCCTGGCTGCTCCTGTGTGTACGCTTCTGTTCTACTCATCATCTTTATTCAAAGAGAACCTTTAAAAAATCAAAGTGCAGCAAACTGAAACAGCCGAGTAGGAGGATTGTGGAACTGAAGAGAAAACATGAAGCAAAACCTGATAGTGGAAAAAAAGGAGGAAACAGTGAGAGGAGTCTGTAGAAAGAGTGAAAGGTGAAACTATACTCTACCTCCACATTCTTCATAAGGAAAAGAGAGAGCAGAGAAAGAGATGTGGGCAAACAAAGGTGCATTTGGACCAAGAGTTCCGGGGTCTTTTAGCCCCTAGAACTACTTCACCCTGAACTAAAAGGTTCCTGGTCCCCCATTGTTGTCTGCGTTTCGACCGCGGGCTGAAGTCCTGGGTAGATTGTGTAAATCAGGCCAGTGACGTATGGAGGAAAAAAAGTAAATGCACTACACCACCAGACCAGTAGAGGGCAGTAACACAAAGAGGAATGCCATTCATCACAGATGACACCATAGAAGCAGACGGACAGGCAGGTATCATTATGAGCAACACAACAGTTAGCCTGTTAGCATGAAGAGACTCAGCAACGACAAAAAAAATGTGGAATTTATTTTTTTTGAAAAATTGCAAATTTGAAAAGAAAAATGTGAAAAAAAAATGACATTTTTTCTTTTGAAAAAAAATCTTTTTTTTTCTTTTTTTAAACAAAAAAAAATTGACAAAAAAAATTTGACAAAACAGTTGACCCTGTCGAAAAAAGAAATTTTCCTCAAATTTGAAATTGTGCTCCAAAAGCAGAAAAACATGAAAAAAAGTGAAAATTTTGCGCCTGCGGTTAAAAACATGGAAAAAAGCAATGAATGAATCAAAACAACAGTTAGCCTGTTAGCATGAAGAGACTCAGCTGGTCTGTTTTAGATGGTGCTATATTTCATCACAGATGGATTCACTGAATCAACACGTGAGAGGAGATAAGCACGAGTAGCAAAGACGTTTCAACACGGCTTTAAAATCCTTTTGAACTCAAAAAGCCGTGATCGCAGAGATCGGACGGTGTTTTGGTTTAAACGGCGACCCTGTTAACTGGAGACTCTCAGCCGGATGCATCCCTCATAAACGTCTTTAGACCATCATTAAATATCTGATGAGGATATTTTGAAATCTTAATAAAAACTAAACTAGTTTGCATTCCCAGGAACTCCCTCTGTGTTTCAACAGCTGTGTAAACTCCACAAACACTGACACGTTCAGCTGAAGGTCTCCAGTTTACAGGGTCACTTTTAAAACCGGAACACCGGGAGGAGAGACGCATTCACGGTGGGCTGAGAGAAGACTACTGTTACAAGCTGCTAAATCAAGAGAATCACAGCTTCTTCTTTTGAAAAGTACACACACATACAAAAAAGATAGAACAAATAAAAACTAATGAAAGAAAGAGAAATCAAGTGAATCACAGATGGAAAAAACAATGACTGTGAATGGTTTTTTGAAAAAAAAAAAAAAAAATTGACAAAAAAAAATGAAAAATGAAATTTGACGGAAAAAAAAATTGAAAAAAAAAAATTGAAAAAGAAATTGAAAGAAAATTTTTTTTTTTTTTTTGTGCAAAAACAATTAGGAAAAAAAGAATTTGGAAAAAAAAATTTGAAAAAAAAAATTTGGAAAAATAAATTTGGAAAGAAAAACCTAAGGTCATGACCGAAAGGATAAGATCGCGGATACAAGCGGCTGAAATGAGTTTTCTGTGAAGGGTGTCTGGGCTCGGCCTTAGAGAGAGGGTCAGGAGCTCGGACATCCGGAGGGAGCTTGGAGTAGAGCCGCTTCTCCTCCGTGTCGAAAGGAGTCAGCTGAGGTGGTTCGGGCATCTGATAAGGATGCCTCCCGGACTCCTCCCTTTAGAGGTGTTCAGGGCACGTCCAACTGGGAGAAGGCCCCGGGGTAGACTCAGAATGCGGTGGAGGGATTACATCTCCCGCCTGGTCTGGGATCGCCTTGGGATTCCCCAGGAGGAGCTGGAAAGTGTCGCTGGGGAGAGAGAGGATGTCTGGGTCAATTTGCTTGGACTGCTACCCCCGAGACCCGACCCCGGATAAGCTGAAGAAAATGGATGGATGGAGGGAAATTTTGAAAAAAAGATATGAAAAAAAAAATTTGAAAAAAAAAAAAATATATATAAAATATGAAATACAAAATAAAATAAAAAAAAAATTGAAAAAAAAAAAAATTGAAAAAGAAAATCTGACAAAAAAAAATTTGACAAAAAAAAAGAAATGACAAAAAAAAAAAAAATAAAATAAAATAAAATAAAAAATTGACAAAAAAGTTGACCCGGAGCCTTTCAAAAAAATGAATTTTCTCCAATTTGAAATTGTCCTCCAAAAGTAGAAAAACATGAAAAAAAGTTAAAAGATTATCTACCCCTGAACTAAATTTAGACCCTGGGTCCCCAGGTCCAAATGCACGTAGTTCAGGGTAAAGTTCCTCAGGTTGAAAAACGTTGTGAGGATTAACTCGCCCACCGTTTTCTTGAATTCTCTCATTAAGTTTTCATCCATCAGAGGTCAGTGATGCTTCTTTGATCATGTGGTTTGTTTGTCTCTTAATGATGAGGATGTTCTGCTCTTCTTCATCACGTCTGACAGTCAGTGAAGATGGATCAAAGACTCAAACTGAAGACGCCCCGTCGGGTAAACCGTGACATTAACAGTGATAGACTGAGACATCCATCAAAAACAATCAGTACATGAAGTGATCACCAGAGGAGGAATCATTAGCTCTGCTGCTCTCTGATGAAATGTGATATTTCCTCAGCTTCATAATCAACTCACCCAAAATGAAATACACAAACTAAACCTCAGAATAAACGCAGGACAAGTCTTTGAAGTAAACTCCAGAGTTTCATGTTTCTGTCTTTTCGTCTGCAGAGCTGCAGAAGAAACACGAAGAAGAACAAAGTGAACTGACGGAGAAGTTTCAGACGACTGAGAACGACCTGAAGGTAAAGATGTTCTCAGAGCGTGCGTGCTCCGACACGCTGACTCCTTCCTGTGTTTGTTACTTTCATGGTTTTAACTTTAACCCGCCGTGCTGTGACTGCAGGGTGAAGTGACGCAGCTCACGGCAGACCTGCAGGTTTACAACGAGCTGAAGAGGAGAGTCCAAGAATCAACGTTCAAGAAGGATCTGCAGAGAAACATCCAGGTGTGTTTGTCCTCTTTGAACGTACGCTTTGATTAAAGAGTCAGAGTAGATGACTTCAATAGGGATATATATCTCTCCATCCTGCAGGCGCATGGCAGCCCAGGTGCATTCTGGGAGTCGGAGCAGGAGTCTCTGGTGTTCGTCATCGAGATGAAGAGTCAGCGAGTTCAGGAGCAGAGCAAGAAGCTGCAGCAGATGGACGCTCTGGTGAGTCTGCAGGAGGACACTGATGTGATCCAAGAGTTTGTAAAGATAATGCATCTCATCCTTCTTCTTCTTCTCCTCATCCTTCTTCTTCTTCTTCTTCTCCTCATCCTTCTTCTTCTTCTTCTTCTTCTTCTCCTTCTTTCTTCTTCTCCTTCTTCTTCTTCTTCTTCTTCTTCTTCTTCTTCTTCTTCTTCTTCTTCTTCTTCTTCTTCTTCTTCTTCTTCTTCTTCTTCTTCTTCTTCTTCTTCTTCTTCTTCTTCTTCTTCTTCTTCTTCTTCTTCTTCTTCTTCTGCAGGTGGAGAAGAACTTGGCGCTGGAGGACCAGATCATCCACGTCCTGCAGCAGAACGAGGATCTGAATGTTCGGATAGAAAACTGTCAGACGCTCATTCAGTAAGTGTCTCCTCCTCCTCCTCACTGCAGGTTATTATGCAGGGCTTTGGCGCCGCCTGCTGGTCCTTTAACGTCAGTTCAACCAATTCTTATAACATTTTTTTACCACAGATAATTCATTTAAAGAATCTTAAGTTAGTAAAATAATTGATAACTTTATTTTATTCAACTTTATTTCAGTTTCAAGTTAATTTTTGATCTTTGTGAAGAGAATTTTGCTCTATATTTGCCCTTACAGACATGACTCTGTAGTGGAAGTCACTGCATTATAAACAGACATGACTGTGTAGTGGAAGTCACTGCATTATAAACAGACATGACTCTGTAGTGGAAGTCACTGCATTAAAAACAGACATGACACTGTAGTGGAAGTCACTGCATTAAAAACAGACATGACTCTGTAGTGGAAGTCACTGCATTAAACACAGACATGACTCTGTAGTGGAAGTCACTGCATTAAACACAGACATGACTCTGTAGTGGAAGTCACTGCATTAAACAGACATGACTCTGTAGTGGAAGTCACTGCATTAAACAGACATGACTCTGTAGTGGAAGTCACTGCATTAGAAACAGACATGACTCTGTAGTGGAAGTCACTGCATTAAACACAGACATGTCTCTGTAGTGGAAGTCACTGCATTATAAACAGACATGACTCTGTAGTGGAAGTCACTGCATTAAACACAGACATGACTCTGTAGTGGAAGTCACTGCATTAAACACAGACATGACTCTGTAGTGGAAGTCACTGCATTAAACACAGACACGACTCTGTAGTGGAAGTCACTGCATTAAAAACAGACATGACTCTGTAGTGGAAGTCACTGCATTATAAACAGACATGACTCTGTAGTGGAAGTCACTGCATTAAAAACAGACATGACTCTGTAGTGGAAGTCACTGCATTATAAACAGACATGACTCTGTAGTGGAAGTCACTGCATTAAACACAGACATGACTCTGTAGTGGAAGTCACTGCATTAAAAACAGACATGACTCTGTAGTGGAAGTCACTGCATTATAAACAGACATGACTCTGTAGTGGAAGTCACTGCATTAAACACAGACACGACTCTGTAGTGGAAGTCACTGCATTAAACAGACATGACTCTGTAGTGGAAGTCACTGCATTAAACAGACATGACTCTGTAGTGGAAGTCACTGCAATAAACAGACATGACTCTGTAGTGGAAGTCACTGCAATAAACAGACATGACTGTAGTGGAAGTCACTGCAATAAACAGACATGACTCTGTAGTGGAAGTCACTGCATTAAACAGACATGACTGTGTAGTGGAAGTCACTGCATTAAACAGACATGACTCTGTAGTGGAAGTCACTGCATTGAACACAGACATGACTCTGTAGTGGAAGTCACTGCATTAAACACAGACATGACTCTGTAGTGGAAGTCACTGCATTAAAAACAGACATGACTCTGTAGTGGAAGTCACTGCATTAAACACAGACATGACTCTGTAGTGGAAGTCACTGCATTGAACACAGACATGACTCTGTAGTGGAAGTCACTGCATTAAACACAGACATGACTCTGTAGTGGAAGTCACTGCATTAAACACAGACATGACTCTGTAGTGGAAGTCACTGCATTAAACACAGACATGACTCTGTAGTGGAAGTCACTGCATTATAAACAGACATGTTGATATTTTCTGCTCTGTGATCTTCAGGCAGTTATCAAAGGAGCAGCAGGACCTGAAGGTGGCGCTGGAGAGGCAGGCAGTCACAAACCAGAATCTCTCTCAGGAAAAAGAGCAGCTGATGTTCAAACTGAGACACAGAGACTCGTGTCCGACCATCCACCTGCCCGCCATGATGCAGGAGATCTCGCCCAGATGATCACATGACCCCCCCCCCTCCCTGTCACTCACTGTAGATAGAAACTACGCCCTGTTCTATTCTCAAGGTAAACTCAGACTGGACCACCAACCAACCTGAAGAGCAACACCTCTGCTACTCCGGGTTCAGGTCTCAGGTCTCCAATCTGGATCAGGTCTACATCACTGCAAAACGACACAAAACTCAGTGTTTCCCATTTTTACTGCAACTCCATCGTTAGACGTTCCAACACCAGAGTGCAGCTCCACCTCAGACGGACTGCAGACCCTGACGTAGCTCTGCGGCTCCTCTGTTGCTGCTGCTACGTGGACTTGAAGCTGCGTCTCACCCTACTGAGCCTCGGGAAGTTAAATGTACAATGTAATGAAAGTATAATGACGGGACACAGCAACCTGTCACCAGACAGTTGGAGGATCTCTTTACTGACAGATCATGGTGACGGTTTAAGTGTTGTGAAAAAGCCTAAACTGAGATGCTGTTCTTCACCGGTGAGGCCCTTAAAGTGACAGAGGAAATAAGAAGCAGGCTTAGACTGATGGATCAGTGTGACAGCGTTCTGTGTGCTTGGTCACACCAGGAAAAGTTGCGTACAGAAGTCGGCATCCCATCCGGAAACAGAGAGGTGGCTAGCTACTGTAGCTGGATATCAAACCAGTAAAACACTTCCTGTCCACTGACTGCAGGACTAACTTTAGAGGTTTCTCTCGACCTGTTTTCTTTAAACATTTCCTCCTGTTGTTGATGCTTCAGTGTGGCATCGAACGTGCCAACAGAAGAAGAAGATAGCACGAGTTAGCTCGCTGCTATGGCTGCCAAGCTTCACTGAAAAACGATAGCTAGCTAGCAGGTAACTGAAGACTGAATACTTCCTGTTTAATGAAACTAGTGATGGTTCAAAACGTTAGCTCCCAGGCTGCGTTAGCATCGAACTGCAAGTCGTCTGTTTAGCGTGGAAGCAGACGAGAAAACAGGTTAGTGTTGGAGAAGCCAATAAAACCGGACGGTGCAACAGAGATCGCTGATATTTTTAGTATTTCCTGTTTATCGTACTCTCCGTCATCGGATTTTACTGTCTTTGTTCACACGGACGTCTACGGCAGAGGATAAGGGCCCCATTAAGATTTCAGTGATAGAGATATAAATTAAAGACAACAAAGTCTCAATTTTAAAAGAAAACAAATCCGAATATTACCAGAAAATGGTCGTAAATTTACGAGAATGACGTCATAACATTACGAGAATAATATCTTAATAATACGAGATAAGTCATTGAACGAGAATGAAGCCATACAGTAAGATCACGACTTTAATCTCTTAAACTTTACGATAAAAACCGTAGTAAGAAAAAAAAAAAGTCGTAAATTTACGATTTAACAAGAAATGCCGTAAATTTACGACTTATTCTCGTAAATGTACAACCTTTTTTTTTGTGAAGTTGCAAGTTTGCTTCTTTTTACTTGTAATGTCGTAAATTTACAACATTTTCTCGAAGTCTTAAATTAGGACTTTTTCTTCTCACGCTGTTCTTGTAAAATCGGAAATTTACTTTCTTTTTGACGACTTTTTCCTTGCAAAAAAAAGACGACTTTTTTCTACCAAATTTACGATTGTTTTCTTATGTCTTTTTTCCTGCAAATTTACAACTTCTTCTTTTACAACTTTTTTCTCTAAAAATATTATATTTATGATTTTTTTTTCTTATGACCTCATTCTTGTCAAGTCATAAATTTACAATAATGACATAACATTACGGGAATAATATCTTAATAATACGAGATAAGTCATTGAAAGAGAATGAAGCCATACAGTAAGATCACAACTTTAATCTCGTGTAAAAACGTGGTAAGAAAAAAAAAGTCAGAAATTTCCAACTTAAGAAGAAATGACGTACATTTACGACTTTATTCTCGCAAACTTAGAACTTTTTGTCTTATTACTTTTGTCTTTTAAAGTTGCAAGTTTACTTCTTCTTTCTCGTAAAGTCGTAAATTTACATTTCCTCGTAAAGTCTTAAATTGACGACTTTTTTCTAACATTTTTCTTGTAAATTCAGAAATTTACAATTTTTCCACAACTTTTTCCTCACAAATAGTGAAGGAAATTTTTCTTCCAAATTTACAACTTTTTATGGTACGACTTTTTCTCTCTTAACATCTTAAATTCCTGACTTTTTTGTTTTACGACCTCGTTCTTGTCAAGTCGTGAACTTCCAACTTTTTTCTTGCAAATAATCACGTTGTAATTTTTTTTTTTAACTTCCGGCTTTTATCTTGTAAAGTTCTTTCTTTGGTCTCCCTCAGCGTTTCTCTAATCCTCTGCCGTAGATGTCGATCTTGTGAAAGCAGTCCCAACTCAAATCAAACATTGAGGCCGAAGATTCGTTTGTTTTTTAAACTCTGACTGTTAAAATCTGCCGATCAAGGCGATCGTTAAGCTGATACTGAAACACTGGTTTAACTAAAGTGCCTCGGACGCTATGTCAACGTAAGGCTTGATCTCATGAGCCCGTGTGTTTGAAGGGGTCAGTGGTCTGAAGTTGACCCGGCAGAACTGAATCTTCGAGAGAAGCTTGAGCTGATTTTGTTAAAGTACTCGAGGACTTTAAAAGGTGCCGAAATGTTCAAACTTACAGCATTTCTTTGAGAAAGCCATAAATGTTCCAATCAAATGTAAACTTCCCAGAAAGATTTGATTTTGTGTTTCTTTTAAGATGTTGAAACAGTCGATGTTTAAAACCCTGAAGACCCCGTCTTCACTCTACGGCTAAACAAAGCCAACCTGTAGCTCTCCTCCCTCGGCCGGTCCAACCTTCAAACTGTGACGTTCGTTAAACCCGGTGCCGAATGTTTTCATTTCATCCTTCTCTTTTCTGTCTTTTACCCTCTTTATGTTTTTAATGCAGAGTGTGTGCGTCGCTGCTGTTTGGAGAGACACCACTACATTTTCACTTCAGATATGTAGCCTGTATAAACAGTGTTCAGGGATTCAAAGGCAAGTAACACAGAGTCAAGTTTTTCATATCTCAGAATCTTTTTTTCTCAACACAAACTTTTTGTTTTGAAGTTTTTAAAGAGATTTTATCACCCGATACTTAAAATAGAAAACCCTTCAGAGAGAGGTTAGTCCATGTTAGCTTCCTGCTTTGAGATTAATGCTAGCATAGCATGCTAACACGACAATGTTAGAATTCGAACTTGATGAAACACGAGCTAAAATGTGAGCCATGGAAGTGATGATGTCACATGATGAATGCCATACTGTTGAAATGTGTTCAAATACTGTTAGCATGTTAGCATACAGCTCAGTTTGTCTTTGTTTTTAAAATTGTTACAGTTTGAGCGTTGGTTTAAAATTATCCATCAAAGTGTTTGCTCTCCACCTGTGTTATGAGCATTAAACACTGCTAATGTTGCTAACGTGGCTAATGTTGCTAACGTGGCTTTAGGCGTCTGATTGTAGCAGAAAGTGATTCGGCAAAATTCAGCCTGCGCTAAGTACATGGGTGACCGGAGCCACTTTGAAGAACAACCGAGAGCTTATCAATCAAATGCTAGCTAGCTAATCAGCAAAGTCGATCAGCAGTTAGCCAACTAGATTATCATAGAACAAGCTAGCTATTTAGCAGGCTAATATGGCGAATATCATGTTGGCAAGCTAGTATCATGCTAGCACGTGTAAGCCAAAGTAGGTCAATCGGTTGACTAGGCTGCTTCGATTCCACTTAACTTACGACATCTAACAGGTAAAGTGTCAAGTGGCAAAGCTAGCTAACACATTCTATCTACTAGGTGAAAACTAGCAATAGCAACCCCTAAAAGCTAACGTAGCTACGTTAAGTACCGGATAAAAAGCGAGCTATTTGGAATTTCATGTAGCTGGTGAGCTAACTCGTAGCATTATAGCTTGCCTGTATTTTGCTGCCATTGGGAAGTTAAAGTGACTGCTACTTAGCTAGCTAACATATTAAAGCTAACTCTTTGATGGCATTAGGACGTTTTTGGGGGGGAAATTTGGGAGGCTATAGTCGCTGGTATGCTAGCTAATTACCTTCCAGCTAGTTGGTAACAGCAAGCTAAAATAGCTCATGAAGTTAGCGGGTTTAAGAGGACACGAAAATGCATTTTATCCTACGATGAATTCTCTTTTGTTTTTTTGGACTAGTTAGCTCTCACATGCTAGCACCGTTGAAGCGGTTAGCAGCGTAGCGACAGTGCAGACTCTTGTTACCCAGTTTTCCTTTTACATTAAGAACAATCACAGAACGTAAGTCACTGTAAACTTTTTGCCTTTAAGCGGTCAGGTGAGATTCTTTGTTATTTTTTAAATGTGAACGTCGATGCCACGATGGTTTATTTTTCCCCTTCTTGTTAGCGTGACGTCAGTTTACGGGATGTCACGTTTTGAATTGCCAAAAAATAAAAAGTGTAAGTGTTCCGAAAGCTCTTTCTCCTTATGCACTAGCACTTTGACAGTATTTTACCAGGAGTTTGTATAAGAGAGTTTTCCATGTTGTATAGTTTTTGAATTTTCTTTTGCATCTTAAATGTAAAAACTTTAAATTTCTTCTTTTTCTTGGTTGGATTTTTAGTCCGGCTGTTTTTGTCCCTTTGGATTTTGGCTTGTCTAAATAAAAAGCTTAAAATCAATCTGATTATCACGAGTTCAATGTCATATTTTCACTGCTTTAAAAATGTTTGAAATGTTCACTGTTTGAATGTTTGTTAAAGGCACAGTGCCTGATTGAACTGTACCTTCAAATACTTCAAATACCTATAAAAACCACACACTGCACCTTTAAATACTACACACTGTGCCTTTAAATACTACACACTGCACCTTTAAATGCTACACACTGCACCTTTAAATACTACACACTGTACCTTTAAATACTACACACTGCGCCTTTAAATGCTACACACTGCACCTTTAAATACTACACACTGTACCTTTAAATATAACACACTGTACCTTTAAATACTACACACTGTACCTTTAAATACTACACACTGCGCCTTTAAATACTACACACTGTACCTTTAAATACTACACACTGTACCTTTAAATACTACACACTGCGCCTTTAAATACTACACACTGTACCTTTAAATACTACACACTGTACCTTTAAATACTACACACTGTACCTTTAAATACTACACACTGCGCCTTTAAATACTACACACTGTACCTTTAAATACTACACACTGTACCTTTAAATACTACACACTGAACCTTTAAATACCACACACTGCGCCTTTAAATACTACACACTGTACCTTTAAATACCACACTGTGCCTTTAAATACTACACACTGCGCCTTTAAATACTACACACTGTACCTTTAAATACTACACACTGTACCTTTAAATACCACACTGTGCCTTTAAATACTACACACTGCGCCTTTAAATACTACACACTGTACCTTTAAATACTACACACTGTACCTTTAAATACTACACACTGCGCCTTTAAATACTACACACTGTACCTTTAAATACAACACACTGTACCTTTAAATACTACACACTGTACCTTTAAATACTACACACTGTACCTTTAAATACTACACACTTAAATACTACACATTGTTCCTCTGAATAAAATATTTAATGGATGTTGTTTAGAACCCTTAAATCCACCGTGTCTCTGCAGAGATTCAGGGATTGAAATGCATTATTTTAAAAATATATTACTACACTCTAAATTATTCTAATTATTTGTTTTGTTTGACCAATTTTAAGATTTATTACGTTTGAAGTTCAAAATGAATCTTATGATTTATGTCCTTTGCATCAACTACATCACTTAAGAAATGTTCTTTTCAAATTATTCGTTCTAGAATCACCAAAAAACAAACTAAAAGAAAACATCAATTTTTTAAAATCAATTTTAAAAATTCAGCTGTGAGATGTGTCTCATTATGTCTTGTTTTTGTCAGAGAGTTATGATATTTTGGTAATTTTAACACAAAAAATGAAAACAGGCTCACTATGGTCACTGCAGTAAACCTGTACGACCACTAGGGAGCAGCAGAGGACAGTTAGGACTGTTCAGGGTTTCGTTCTGGGCTATGAGCATGTGATGCTCTGCAGGGATCAAACCTGTGAACTTCCACTACAGGACGTCCCGCAGGCTGCTCTGTACAAACTTCTACTGTCATCTTTTTGCACTTTCTCTCGGCTCAACTCGGTGAACTTTGACCCCCTGAATGAAACGTGATGCTGAATGATATTTTAGCACATGCACAAACCTTCTAAACATGTTCCTGGCCATCATCCATCAGAGCTGTGAGGGACATGTGTGAACAAGCATCTATATTCAGCTGTGATCTGCTCCTCTGGTTCCTCTGTGCACGTCTGTGTCTTTCTTACTACTGAAGTTCAAAAGGGCCGACACCTCTGACCTGCAGTTTAAGAGCCTGCTCTGTGAGTGTGTATGTGTGTGTGTGTGTGTGTGTGTGTGTGAGTGTGTGTAGGTGTGAGCGGATGTAAAGAGATCAGTGTGTTAGCGGCTGTTTGACAGGATGAGACAATACCTGAAAGCTGCAGGTCAACTCCTGCTGAGTGTGTGTGAGTGTGCGTCTGTGCGTGTTAGCCATGGGTCACGGGCTCTGCTGTCATGTCACCGTGTTCCCATGACACTTCACAGCCACCTGGAAACACCTGAAGCAGAGAGGAGAGAGTCATGTCTGTGTTTAATGCAGTGACTTCCACTACAGAGTCATGTCTGTGTTTAATGCAGTGACTTCCACTAGAGTCATGTCTGTTTATAATGCAGTGACTTCCACTACAGAGTCATGTCTGTGTTTAATGCAGTGACTTCCACTAGAGTCATGTCTGTTTATAATGCAGTGACTTCCACTACAGAGTCATGTCTGTGTTTAATGCAGTGACTTCCACTAGAGTCATGTCTGTTTTTAATGCAGTGACTTCCACTACAGAGTCATGTCTGTTTTTAATGCAGTGACTTCCACTACAGAGTCATGTCTGTTTTTAATGCAGTGACTTCCACTACAGAGTCATGTCTATTATTAATGCAGTGACTTCCACTACAGAGTCATGTCTGTGTTTAATGCAGTGACTTCCACTACAGAGTCATGTCTGTGTTTAATGCAGTGACTTCCACTACAGAGTCATGTCTGTGTTTAATGCAGTGACTTCCACTACAGAGTCATGTCTGTTTTTAATGCAGTGACTTCCACTACAGTCATGTCTGTTTTTAATGCAGTGACTTCCACTACAGAGTCATGTCTGTTTATAATGCAGTGACTTCCACTACAGAGTCATGTCTGTTTTTAATGCAGTGACTTCCACTACAGAGTCATGTCTGTTATTAATGCAGTGACTTCCACTACAGAGTCATGTCTGTTTTTAATGCAGTGACTTCCACTACAGAGTCATGTCTGTGTTTAATGCAGTGACTTCCACTACAGAGTCATGTCTGTTTATAATGCAGTGACTTCCACTACAGAGTCATGTCTGTTTTTAATGCAGTGACTTCCACTACAGAGTCATGTCTGTGTTTAATGCAGTGACTTCCACTACAGAGTCATGTCTGTTTTTAATGCAGTGACTTCCACTACAGAGTCATGTCTGTTATTAATGCAGTGACTTCCACTACAGAGTCATGTCTGTTATTAATGCAGTGACTTCCACTACAGAGTCATGTCTGTGTTTAATGCAGTGACTTCCACTACAGAGTCATGTCTTTGTTTAATGCAGTGACTTCCACTACAGAGTCATGTCTGTTTTTAATGCAGTGACTTCCACTACAGAGTCATGTCTGTGTTTAATGCAGTGACTTCCACTACAGAGTCATGTCTGTTTATAATGCAGTGACTTCCACTACAGAGTCATGTCTGTTTTAATGCAGTGACTTCCACTACAGAGTCATGTCTGTGTTTAATGCAGTGACTTCCACTACAGAGTCATGTCTGTGTTTAATGCAGTGACTTCCACTACAGAGTCATGTCTGTTTATAATGCAGTGACTTCCACTACAGAGTCATGTCTGTTTATAATGCAGTGACTTCCACTACAGAGTCATGTCTGTTTTTAATGCAGTGACTTCCACTACAGAGTCATGTCTGTTTTTAATGCAGTGACTTCCACTACAGAGTCGTGTGTTATTTATTTTGTGGTATCAGAGATTATTTTAACTTATATATTTTCACTGTTGTCCCGGCCTGTAGGGGGCGCTCCTCCCCTCTTATTACAGAGAAGTGAAGAGAGAGTGTTCAGGGATAACTTCAGCGTAGTTCGGTTGTTATGAATGTTTGTTGCCAGTTAGTTTATGATATTTAAAGAGACAGTAAATAACTTTCATTCCCTTTTTTTACCTGTTAAAGAGCCAGAAACCTTCAAACCTGCGTCCTGACAGTCTCTACAGTTTCTGCTCCGAGTCTTTGTCGAACCCAAACCTTAAAAAACTTGTGAGTGAGAATCAGAGCCAGACAGTGTCCATGTTTGACCTTCCTGCAGCTGCTCCTCGTAGCCCAATTAAATCTGAACCTTTGTAAAAAACAAAAGGAGAAGCTGTGAGGTGACGTGGACCGGCTGGACGACTGTATCATCACGGCCGTGTTTAGCCTCCATGCTAACACTCCACTTTCCCTCCTTTACATTTTTAAGTGTCCTTTTCTTGTGCGACATAAAGAGCAGAGATTAAAGTGGAAGAGAGAAATCTGCAGTTATTTCCTGTTAATATCATCTCTTTTTTGGGCTCTAATGAGAGGAGTCTCGCCGTCACTTTAAGAGGGCTTAGCAGCAGTTAGCTGGCTGCAGGCCGCGGGACAACAATCACACTTTAACTCACAATCACTCACACCGCTTAATTCCTCCTTTCAGAGCGGCCATGAAGCGCCAGAGGCACAATTAATCGACGCTAATGGCCGCCTTCAATCAAAGCTGAGCCGCGTCCAAATCTGCTGTAAGAACTATTAATTAACAGGTGGAGGAGGGGGGGCAGCGGGGGGCAGGATGGGGAGGAGAAAGGGGCTCTGCGGTTCACACGGGCCTCCACAGGGCAGCTCATTGAGGGAGGAGGCGGGGGGGCTTTGTGGAGACTCCGGGGCCACAATTAGAGGCTCCTGAATGAGCTGCCGTTTGTCCTCCAGGTCCAAAAGCTGCGCAGGGAGGGTTTGAGTCCCGAGGAGGAGGAATAAGTTCTGATCAACGGAGCAGGGAGACGGAGAGGTGACAGGACACGAGTCAAAAAAAAAAAAGATTTCCTGTAAGAAAAAAGTCAAGAAAGCAAAGAGAGACGTCGCTGAGACGACAGGTTTTAAACCAGGAAGGTTCCTTAAAGCCTCAAAGTGATTTAAAGACAAAAACCTACTTTACACAAACACAAAAATATATGAACAACACAAGAAGACCAAAGATGTGAGATGATAAGAGTGATTAAAAGAGATAGAAGCAGTAAAAAAAAAAAGATCACAGCAATATAAAGAGAATCATTAAAAGGTGTTCTTAAGTTTAGCTTCCTCATGCCTGTGCTGGTCCCTCATGTCTCTGCTGGAGTGGTTATATGTCAGTTTAATACATACATCTTTACCTCCATTCACTACACCAACATACTGACAAACCACGCCCACTACCAGATGACATCATCGCCTGTGCTCCTTTACATCCAGGTAGTAGAGCTGCAGAGCGTTACGGCCTTCATCATTAACCACAGCTGCAATCCCAGAAAGTAATCAAAGCAATAGATTGAGATCAAAGCAATAGATTGAGATCAAAGCAATAGAATGTTATCAAAGTAATAGAATGAGATCAAAGCAATATAATGAGATCAAAGTAATAGAATTAGATCAAAGTAATAGAATGAGATCAAAGCAATAGAATTAGATCAAAGCAATAGAATGTTATCAAAGTAATAGAATGAGATCAAAGCAATAGAATTAGATCAAAGCAATAGAATGTTATCAAAGTAATAGAATGAGATCAAAGTAATAGAATTAGATCAAAGCAATAGAATGTTATCAAAGTAATAGAATGAGATCAAAGCAATAGAATGAGATCAAAGTAATAGAATTAGATCAAAGTAATAGAATGAGATCAAAGCAATAGATTGAGATCAAAGCAATAGAATGTTATCAAAGTAATAGAATTAGATCAAAGCAATAGATTGAGATCAAAGCAATAGAATGTTATCAAAGTAATAGAATTAGATCAAAGTAATAGAATGAGATCAAAGCAATAGAATGAGATCAAAGCAATAGAATGAGATCAAAGTAATAGAATGAGATCAAAGTAATACAATTAGATCAAAGTAATAGAATGAGATCAAAGTGGTTTGGAGAGATAGAAAATCTAAAAAGACGTAAGGTATGAAAACAGATGAAATCAATATAATTAGTAAAAGCTTTTAAAACATGGAAAATAATATTTGAATTGAATCAAAAGTGAATTGTTTTAATATTAATTTTAACAGGTGGATGTTGTATTAGCTTGCTCTGAGAGCTAACGAGAGCTGGAAGCATCTCGCTGTGATAAACACTGAATGGCAGATTAAAGAGGGCGTTTCCTCTGACCTTTGAACTCCAGAGGTCAAATCTCTTGTTCTGTGTCAATTGACCTGTCGCTCAGAGTAACACACACACACACACACACACACACACACACACACACACACACACACACACACACACACTTTCTAACTGTCTTGGTCTGCGTCTGACATCTACAGAACCTTAAAGGTGCGTTCAGGTCTCTATGTCAACAACTCTTAAGTAAACAGGCTGGGTTCAGCTAGTGTTGCAAAGTGTTTGAAATCCTCAATGAGGCGTTCAGGGTCATTCAGTTTATTCCTCCTGATTTAGTGGTCAAAAGTAAGGTTAGGTACGACACAAAGAATGTGGCTGAAATTTTGGATCTTTTTTTGCACGCCTTTTTAAACCTTTATTCTTTGCAGCTGTGAAATTTGACTTGAATGCACTTTGTTTCTGTTATGTGTTGCACATTTACTGCCTGGTTTAAAGATTTTGTATTAAGATCATTTTGAAGATAGATTATAATCCCAAAAAAGGTTAATTTAAAGTCAATATAAACAAAATTAATAAATGAAAAATGAAAATAAAAAGCAGACAAAGAACCGATTTTAAGATGTGAGACTGAAAGCACCAGGTAGCAGACTGAACAAGACTTCATTTGCACCTGACTTTCTCACACTAGGTGAAAACCTGATATTAAATTATTACCTTTTTTTTGTCATTTTTAACTCTTGGAATAACAATGAAATAATAAAAATAATTAAACATGAAGTATTCAGTTGAACTTTTGGGTTGGTGAAAGGAGAAAACATCAGGGGAAAAGGTTTCCTATTATTTAAAGCTCCAGTGAGTAGTTTTCAGTTTGTGTTGATTTTGGCGCCCCCTGTGGACAAAGTGTTGATGTTAACTCTGTACCAAATTTTTGTGTACATGTGGAAGTTGTATTAACTGACAATAAATCTCACCCTGGGTCATTTTCATGCTCAAATCAGGAGTATCTACCGTGAACATTGTTAAAAAAGGCCTTTTTGGTAGCATAGGGTTAATTAGCTTAACTGACACCTACCCCCCGCCAGTGCTTTTAGACATTACAAATCACTGTTTAGGAATAATCAGTCCTTCCACTGATGGTCTTCTTTGCATATTTAGGTCATAACGAGGCGTCAGTGTTAACTTCAGTCTGTTTTGTAAACAGATAAAAACTCCTCACTGGAGCTTTAAATCCCTGAACACAGTAAAGGAGTCTATAAGGCCCCACATGACTGGAGATGATTGGTCATGACTAACACAGGCCACAAACCTTCATCTGTGACGTCATCTTTCCCATAACCTCATCAGTGTCATATCATCATCATGCTATGAATCATAAACATTATCTTCATCCTCCTCATCACTGTCAGTCATCATCACTTTGATCCTTCCTCCTCCTCCTCCTCCTCCTCCTCCTAATCAACAAAATGGCTGTCAGAGTGGCTGCCTCTGCGCATGCTCAGCGCACCTCTGCCAGGGAGGGCAGGGCAGGTATCTTCCCTCCGCAGCCCGCAGCCTGACACACTCTCCGGGCTTCAGATGCAGCATGAGGCGGCAGGAGGAGCGAGGAAGCACCGACTGATCAGAGCCTGCAGCCCGCCTCAGAGTGCTCCTAACCCGGCTGCTGCTGCTGCTGCGAGGACCCCACTGGACTCTTGGAGGGGACTTTATTGATCCTGCACGCGGCTGGAGCAGGCTGAGACGCCGCCCCGCACACAGGTGAGAGGGGGGGGGAACTTCAGACACCTCCAGGTGCTGAGACCCGGACCTGCGCGCGGCTTTACGCACACTTTGGGAGAGTTATGGATCTCTGGGGGGAGCCGGGAGTCTGAGCCCCTCTAAACCCGAGGATCTGGACTAACTGGACTTCATCATCTTTCTCCTCCTCACAGCTTCACGTGCCTACAATGTTCCACCACAGCAATAACAAGAAATGCTTCACCATCGAGTCTCTGGTGGGGAAGGACGCGCTCAGCCACAGCGGCTCCGGGGACGAACCCATCCGGCCCACGGCGCTGCGCTTCCCGGACTCCCTGCACCCCGCAGGGGTCTTTGGGTCCTGCTTCCAGGGGGGCAGCGGCAGGACTCTGTACTCCGCAGGGCCGGACATGGTGCTCCAGGACCCCGGGACGCACGCACAGAGCCCCGGAGCGCTGCCCCTGCACCCGCTGCAGATCCCCGCGCAGAGCTTCTTCAGCGCGCAGCACCGCGACGCGCTCAGCTTCTACCCGTGGGTGCTGCGGGGCCGGTACCTGGGACACCGCTTCCAAGGTGAGCTCAGAGGAGGGAGGAGGGGGGGGCTGCTTAAAATACCAGGGGTTTCATTTCGATCTGTCCTCTTCAGCTGCTCTCATTCAGACACTTTGGACGCTTCTGTTTCATTTATTTTGCAGTTTTTATTAAATCACTCTGAATGCTGTTTTTAAATTACACCAAGGAAATGACACCAGAAATATTGAACTAATATTTATCTTTATCTCAAATTCATTTATTTTATTTATTTATGTAACCTTTATTTAACCAGGTGAGTTAATTGAGAACCAATTCTCATTTGCAATAACGACCTGGGCGAGAAGGCGACAGAGGTGGCATGACAATAAATAAAAGACAAAACAAAAAACAGAGAGGACATACAGAGAAACCTGGTTTTGTATTTTCTTTATCTTGCTCATATTATTTCTAACATGTTTGACATTAATCAGTCATGTGGAGTTTGTTATTAATAATCAGGAGGGAGGGGGTCAGTTTAAAATATCAGCTCTATGTGAGGGATTTCATTTCGATCTGTCCTCTCCAGCAGCTCTCATTCAGACACTTTTATTTCATTTATTTAGATTTCTTTTTCAGTTTTTATTAAATCTCTTAATGCTGTTTTTAAATAACACCAAGGAAATGACACCAGAAATATTGAACTTATATTTATCTTTTATATTTTCTTTATCTTGCTCATATTATTTCTAACATGTTTGACATTAACCAGTCCATGTGGTGTTAGTTATTAATAATCAGTTTGTGAGTCATTATAGATTATAGTTTGATTTTCGGCCTGTTTACACACATTCATTATTTGCTCGTTGCTGCAGAGGAGAGGATGAGCTCGCGTTTTTAAATCTGTCTGCGGAGTGATTTCTTGACTCCACGCTCAGACACATTTAAATTAATATTATTTCTAATAAGTCTTTTTTTTTATAAACTGGCAGCACTTTCCCTCTTTTATCCGTTTATTCTGATCGTTTTTCTCCCTCTGTTCATCCGGATTAATTAAGACTTCTCACGTTTTCTGAGGAAACAATCACCCCCCCTCCTCTCCTCTCCTCACCCCTTTACTCCCTCCTCCCCCTCCTCCTCCTCTTCCTCCTCTTTAATGAATCATAACTATAATTAATTTAAAATCATGTCAGGATTAATGCGCGTCATTTCACCTCATATATATTTAACATTTGCTTTTCTGTGACCTCTGACCTTTTTAATAATAATCCCATGTAGTTTTCTGAACAGGCCTGTGCTTAAATAAATAAGATACAATATAAAGTCTGGATTTTAGGCCTTCAAAATAAAACATCTGCTCTCTTTAAAGTGATCACAGTTTTTTGAATATATCACCGATACACAAACCATCAATTTTTGAACTTACTCTCTGAATTGTCTGCTTAATTCTGAGTTTAATAAAACCTCTTTTATTTTCATTTTTAATTTAACTCGTCTCACTTTCTCCTAAATGAAGACACATTATGAAAATTGATTTAATATGAATTTAAATAATTTTTCTTCATTGTTTAAAAATGTATGGAAGCTGATAATAGTTTTTAAATGTCCTACCTGTGTCCTCGTGAAGACAAATGAAAGTTTTATGAGCTTTATTTAATTTAATAGAAGAAGAATCAGGCCGCAGCGTGTTTTCACTTCCGGTCAGGTTATTATTTCAGTCATTAAAACATTTAAATATTTCTGATTGATAATATGTGAAGGTGAACACCTTTAAATACTTACTCAGGTGTGTGATTTTAAGGCAGCAGGTGAGTTCTCTTTCATATAAAACCAGCTGAATGTTTCCTTCTTGACTTCCGGGTTCTTCAGAAAGTTTTTATTGCCGCCAAAACTTTTTTTAAGCCAAACGCGCCTGATCAAAAAACATCGTTTCTTATTAATATTTTTATTTTCTGCTGATTTATTAATTATTGATTATTTTATCAAATTTAGAGGAAGCCAGAAAGGACACAAAATAATAAGTCATTAATAATTGTGTTGATTTGTTGGAGAAATCTGGTTTAAGATCACCTAAAGGTTAAAATCTGAGGAGGCATAAAAACAAACAAACACCGGAAACGAACTTTTATTAATCAAATGACTCATGAATTATTTTATTATTATTATGAATACTTAAAATCTTAATCTAATCAACAGCTTTGACAGAATGTTTAATTATTAACCGCCTGTTTGAATATAATCGATCAAACACTCGATCAGAACACGAATAATAACTTCTGTAAAAATATTAATAAAACGGAAATAAAGAAACTAAATCAATAACAATGATTCATTGATAAAGTAAAAAATATATAAATTAGATAAATATATATGCAGTACATTGATAACCAAACATTTTAAAAATACAGAGTAAAAAGTGAAGAACTGATTAAAACAGAAGAAGAAGAAAAAGAGACAGGAAGTGATTTTATTTTATGGTCTTATCTTTTTAATTGTACAGTCGTCTTCACGGTCACTTCTTCATCAAACCAACAGAGCTGATATTTAAAATAACACATTCACTTAAATTCTGGAGTAAATACAAAGCTGAGGTGTGAAGAGTTTATTTTTAAACAGCTCTCTTCTTCTACTCTTAAATTCATGTGACAGCTTCACGTGTTTTACAAATGAATATATTTAGACACAGAAGAAGAAGAGAGATCATCAGAGCTGAAGTTTTTTTTACATTTTAGATAGTTTAAACTAATCACTGCTAAATGAAAATTAGAGCAAAATCTATCTTATTTAAAATCAACTGAGAGGAAATTTGGGAGAACTTTTTGTTGAATTTTTCCCTTCAAATATTTGTGTTGTTCAGGTTTTTAGATTTAGTGTTTTGCTGCGTTTCCTCTGAAGACATTTGACTTTATTTTTACAAACCAAATAATAAATGGAATAATAAGAGGTTTAGAATAATTCCAGATGAATCCAGATTAAAAATATTAATTTTGAGTGTTTAATGAAATCAACCTAAAAACAACTACAACAGTTAAATCTGCTTTTTCTGTGAATCTTAATAATTTCATAGAAGAATTAACAACATGGACATTTTTACTTTACACACCTTTTCCTCACACTGTATTTTTTACAGTGTAGATTTTGTCAAATTTTTGTAAAAAAAAAAAAAAAAAAAAATAAGAAACCTGAAAATGAAAAAATCAAACTTTAAAGTCTCTGATGATCTTCCTGACCTTTGACCCTGGACTGTGATGTCACTACCTTACCAAGCACACCTGTCAGAGCTGATGAGTCAATCAAACAGGTTTAAGTTCAGTTCAAACAAACTTTATTTACACAGCAGTCACAACACAGACGGTCTGTCCGTGGTCGCGTCGTCAGGATGTTTCGACTTGTTCGAGTTTGTTTTTGTTTTAACTGAAAAAATCAAGTCCGCTGCTGCCAAATGTTTTAATATTTATCATTCAATAATTCAATAATCCACCTAATATTTTCTATATTTACTGACAGATGTCTGTATATATAACATGTCAAAAAAAGTTGAATCCCACCAACACAAAGGTCTTTATAAAGCGAAGACTCTTATTTCAAATAATCATTTAATATTGTATTTAAAATTTAAAATTTCATCAAATAAAGGCCTAAGTTTTATTCAACCTTTTTCTCATTTCTAATTGTGCAAAATAATAACTAATAACAAGATAATGATATTTTTGCACTTTTCACCTCTTGCACATATTACAATTTCTATTTTGATGTCAACATAGTTATTTTAAAATTATAACAAAATGTGCTTCAAAATAAAATTTGTGAGTCTCAAATTTCTATTGATTCAAAATTTAGCTTTCCATAAAAAATACACTTAAAATTGTGTTTATATAAAACATTTCGTAGAGTGGATCAAAGTGATAACGACATCTTGTAAAACAAAAAATGCAAAGAGCTACAACTGCACCAGATCAGCAAGTTAATAATTATTTTTTTATATCAATTAAAAATAAAATAAATGAAGCCAATTAAAGATAATGTTAAATATGTTTATAAAAAGGTAAATTATGTGATTATTAAATGTATGAAATGTTGATTATGGAGTCATTCTTAAACAAGCTGCTTGAACATTATAAACAATCATTCAGAGAAACATTAACGTCCGCTCCGTCAGCTCGAGAAGCTTCACTCTTTGTTTCAATAAGAACAACATGTGAGTGTATCAACCTGTGGCGGCGGACCCTGAAGAGGCCGCAGCGTTTCTGTCAGAGGGTCCCAGCAGGAGTCAGAGGCTAATCACTGCTTGTCGTCTCAGCGGGAGGCCTGTAGATACCTGTCAGGGCTTAAACACACACACACACACACACACACACACACACACACACACACACACACACACACACACACACACACACACACACACACACACTCTGCTCTTCACTCGACAGATTAAAGGCTTGTGGATCTTTTGTGTGACGGCTGTGAAAACATTCAGACTCGGTGTGAATGTTAGCTTCTGTGTGTTTTAAGTTTAAAAGATTTGAAACTCTTCTGAGGTTTGGAAACTTTTGATCGCAGGGAGTGAAGTGAGACCTCCGGATAAATGTTAAAACATGCTTTATCTTTAAGGACGAGCAGGCAGACGTACTGGTTCCCTCTTCATGTGAACTAAACCGTTTCAGATATTAGTTTGAGTCTGTGGTGGACTGAAGTGTAATGTTTGAAGCTGCGAGGTGCATTGTGGGTAATGTGTGATAAACTGCTTGTTGTTGTTGTGATCATTGGAAAGTGTTATTGTTCTTATTTATTAATAATACGACTGAAGAAGCTGTTTGTGTGAAACTTTAAAGTCCAAGATGGACTTCCCCGAGAGGACGATACAGTGTATCATATCATAGTCTGTCGTATCGAATCGTATCGTATTGAACAGAACTTTATCGTATTACAACATGTTATATTGTGCGTGTATCAAATTGTATCGTGTCTCGGAAATTGTATCAAGTTGGATCCCTTAGGTACGATACGATTTAATTTGACGGTGTGT
>NC_048279.1:37126669-37133227 GCF_009762535.1 Notolabrus celidotus
TGTGTGTGTGTGTGTGTGTGTCTGTGTGTGTGTGTGTGTGAGCTGCCTCTCGGTCTGTTTGTGTTGTTGTGAAGGAGAAGTGACCGTCATTAGTCGGCAGCATGTTGTCATTATCTGCCTCCAGTGTGTCAGCTGTGGCGTTTAAAGGGTTAAAAGCTTCTAACTAATAATCATTAGCCTCTGACACAAGCGGCCTTCAGACGGGAGGTCAAACATGAGGCTCAGAGGTGGAGGCAGGACCAGTCCTTGTTGTGGTCTTTAGAGAGCGCTCTTAGTCGGCCTGTAGCAAACATGAGCCGGAGTTTAGATTCCTTTACAAACACTATAAACTGAACTCTGCTCTACACTCTGGAGTTAATCTACATGACTGTCTGAGCCTATAGCAGCATAACTAAGACCTGGTCCAAGCCTGATCCAGCTCTAACTATAAGCTTTATCAAAAAGGAAAGTTTGAAGCCTACTCTTAAAAGTAGAGAGGGTGTCTGCCTCCCGGACCCTGACTGGTAGATGATTCCAAAGGAGAGGGGCCTGATTACTGAAGGCTCTACCTCCCATACTACTTTTAGGGACTTTAGGCACGATGAGCAATGCAGAGTCACTTTATTTTATAAACTGAGGCAAGCTTCACAGAGAATTCAAAGAAACTTATATTTAGTTTGTTCCCTTAAATATCAGAAAATGTTGAAACATTTATTATTTATTGTCCACAGGTTTAAAATGTTCAATTTACCTTCAGAGAGGTAGAAAATAAATAAATCAACAACATCCAGGAAGCTAGAATACAACATATTTAACATTTTTCTTATTGTTTAATGTTAAATTGAATAGTTTAAAATGATAAAACATATGTCTCATGTTTAAATAAAGGGTCAGTAATCGTCTTAGACACCTTCCCTCTTCACTCTTCAGGTTTTCAGTCTTCCTGACAGCTTTGTGTTTGTAAAGTCACACAGAGAGAAACATTAGACTTCTGCACACGTGAATACAAATTAATAATGAGTAAAATATTAAACCTAATAGTTCAAAAAGGAAAGATATTTCCCCGTCTTCTTCTGGGGAAAGAGGAAAAGTCTGAGAGTATGCAGAGCAGTTTTCGTGAGACGTGAGATGATGAAGTTGTTCCTCAATCTTCTGGTCTCGCTGGACGTAAACACAAAAACACTGACAGTAATAATTTAACAATCATACAGATGAATAGAAATAACTTAATCTGCACTGTTGCATCATGGGTAAACTGCAGGTTCAAGCTGTGGTGCCCCTTAAAGGTCGGTCCTGTATTCTGCACATGTTCGTGTCTGCAGCAGCTGCTCCTCAAAGACTTTAAAACTGTCTCTCAGAGCGTCGTAGAATCAGACGTCAGGTTGAAGTCTGTTTGCTGTGAAAGAGATAGAGTGTCTCTTGAATCACGAGGATATGTGTGTGTTTAATGTTTATTCAGTTTGTACCTCTCGGCTGTTAGTGTTTGTCTCCTCGATGCTTTGATTTGTCGACCCCTGTGCAGGTAAACCTGAACCCAGAGCAGGTACCCGGGGCACAGAGGACACACTCCTGGTTACAATGTTACCATGTCATTCATCAGACGCTTTTATCCAAAGCGACGTACATACGAGAACAAGAACAACACAAGCAAAGATCTAGACAAGAGGAAACAAGATCAGTAAGAGGAACAAAGTGCTTCAAGTCCATTTGGGTGCAGGTACTGCCAAGCAGTGTAAAGGCAATGCACAAAGTAAATAAGGAACATCTACAATGAAGCAACCAAACCATTTAAGACCTTCCATTATCATCATCAACAATTAACATCACCACAATAATGACCAAAGTACCAAGTGCTGGGTCACTCCAGACCTGAACACAGAGTCCCAGAGTAGAGCAGGACAGTGTGAGTCAACTGTAGCTGGAAGACATGATCTGCCCCTGGGGACAACAGTGGAGAACAGTCCAGCTAAGTGCATAGTGCAGTGGTTGTAGGATAGATTCCTGTCATATTAAATAATGTTAAATCTAAACCCTGACCCGCTCTCGTCTCTGACCTCTGGGTAAACTCACAGAATGGTTTGGTCTGATTTGTCATTCAGCAGAAGTAAACCGTGGTATTTGCACTCTCAGCTGGTCTGAGACGTTTGCTAACCTCCCTCAGTCCCAGCTCGGGTTAGCGTTTGCATATGAATATATTTCTGACTCGGCGCTAACGTTGAATAAAAGGCGTGAGCCGTCGCGTCGGCTGCTTTCTGCACGCCATCATTGTCAAGGCCGACAATAAACCGAGTGTTTTGCGTGCGGCGTGTCGGCGTCTCCTTTCAGACGGGGCGCTCAGAAGTCGTGTCTGAATTTGTTTTTATGTAAAATATTCACAGGAACGTTTACGATGGAAACGCAGCAGGTGGTGAATGTGGGTTTGGAACAAAGAACGTTTTACCGACAGTCTCGCTCAGAGCGACGGCGCGGCGACACGCCCGATAGACAAATCAGCCTCGGCTTTTCATTTCACTGCGACGGTGTAAAATAATGGTGTCATCTTTAAACCGCTGGAGGGAAATTAGAACCGCAACCGAACTGTCTCCTCGCAGCGTGAGCTTCACCTGGTCCCCGAACGCTGACGCAGCTCGACGTGGTTTGGTCGTTCACGAGAGTTTTGCATTTGAAGGATTTGCTTGTCTGATTTGATTCTGTAAAATATTAAGTGGCTGTTGAAATGTTACAGAAGGCAAACTGATTATTTCAAAGAATGCTCTTCAGTTTTTAATTTCATCACGCAGGTTATTTTAGGAGTCTGAGGAGACTCTTTTACAGGGTAACATGTACTGAAGTCTAACAGAACTTCAAACCATCCTGCAGAAAATATTATTATCTTATATTATAATATTCATTTGTACGGTGCAACTTTAGAAAACACATGCAAAGTGGTCGGGCCGTCTGGGGGGGGCAGGTGGGATTGGCCCTGCCGCCTCTGCCCTCCCTCCGCTCCGGCGCGCCGGTTGGTGGGCTCTGGTCCTGGTCCTGCCCGTCTGCCTGGCTGTCTGCTCCTGGTGCCGGGCCCCCTCGGCCCTGGTGGCTCCTTTGGCTCCGTCTTGGGGGGCTGTGGGATCTCTCCCCCCTCGCCCCCCTTTCCTCCTACTGGGTGACCTGGGGGTCGCCCTGGGTGCTCCGGCGGTACCTGCTTGCTTCCGGTCTGGGTCCTTGGCTCGTCCCCTGGCCTGGGTCTCCCGCGGCGGGTTGGGTCCTTCGGTCTGACTGCTCTCGCGGCCCGGGTGCCGAGCCGTACCGCTCGGCTGGTCTGACCCAAGTGGTTTCATCTGCACCAGTGGTGGTCTTGTTACACAAATAGAACACAGCACGGCGGCAACCCTCTGCGACCCAAGCTTCAGTAATGATTGTGGACACTAAGGGTTGCTTAATCATTAGGATCACCACACGGATTTTTTTTTGGCATCATGGTGAGATGGTCCCTCTCCATCTAAGTGTGTTAGGTCTCTCTCTCCTTCTCTCTCCCTGTCCCTTTGTATATCCTTATGTAATCTTTCTTTCACTTTCTCTTATTTTTTTAATATTTTTGGCCCACCTAGGTGTGCACACCCTCTTTTACAGAACATGATATTAGCTGCCAATAAAAGATAGGCCAGAGTTCTAAGAGGGATGGTGATGGTTGCATGCACACAGTCACAAGCACAGAAGAAAAAGGTTCTCTTTCTTTTCTTTTGCTGCAAGAATAAATTGCATGAATATTTGACAGTTTGTGACAAACATGACACAAACCAGAAATATATATGCAGACAAGAGGAAAAGAGAGAAGAACGAAAAAAAGAAAAAAAAAGAAAACACATGCAAAAAGACAAAACACACGCAAACTAAGAAAACATCTTCATCAATTTGACAACACATTAGAAAAACGCGCTGCAAAGACCGCAGCACAACAGAAGTGTTTCCAGAGGACACTTAAAAGTGATGCACACATACATGCTTGTAGTTTAACAGCAGATCACTGCAGTCGGTTGAATCATGTGATCACATCGTTAAAATAAATAAATCAAAATCAATTACTTTTTTTATCTCATTTTCCAAACACCACTGACGGTAAGAGAACCTTAATAGCGCTGTGACTCAAAATCAATGTGCATCACTTTTAAGTGTCCTCTGGAAACACTTCTGTTGTGTTGTGGTCTTAGCAGCGTGTTTTTCTAATGTGTCGTCTAATTGAAGAAGATGTTTTCCTGATTTGCGTGTGTTCTGTCTTTTTGCATGTGTTCTCCTAAGTTGCATTGCTGTGAGCTCTCAGGGCCACCGTACATTTGTATTAATATCTATTTTTAGAATAGAGTGGAATAGACCTTTATTGTCACTGCAACAAGTACAACGAAATTGAAAGTTGCAGTCCTCATTAGGTGTCATTTAAAAGAGACAAAAACAAACAGGGTATAAAAAGTAATACATATAGGAATAAAAAACACTGTCATACACACACGGAGTCTTATTATTGCACAGTTTCTTATTTGTATTTTATTTGTTTGAGCTCTGTTATTCTTCTTCTACTCTTGCTACCATGTCTGTGTTGCTGCAATAACCAAATCTCCCTCCCCACTGGGATCAATGAAGTATAATCTTATCTTATCTAAAGTAAATGTTCTAATTTATTGTATTTATTTTCATTTAAAAGGACCGTACATATTAATGAACACTTCTCTAAATATGCCAGAATTAGCCAAAAGGCTAGTTTTACATCTGTAGTCCCTTACCAGATGTTTTAAAAAGACTCCCTAAAAAGATCCAGATTAAACAAAGAAATAGAATAAATGAAAATAAAGGAGGGAGAGGAGAAACCAAAACACAAACAACAACAATAAAGAAAAGTAGAAATAGCAGCATAAAAACGACTGAAAGCTACATAAGGAGATGATATGACCGTCTTTGAGAAAGTGGCCAAGGATTTAAAATACATGGAGCAAGACAATCAGGAAGCAGCAATGAGGAAATGTTAATGAAGACACATTCAGACACCTGTACTGAAATACAAAGCAGAAGGAATAAAGGAAAGGATCAATAAATGGATATATAGAAACACTGAGAGGCAGCTACATCAGAGATGGATGGAGCCCAGTAGCTCCTCAGGCTAACTGATGACATGTGATCAGGTTGTTCCTGGTGTCTCTTTAACTGCCTAGAATGAATCAGTGTTCTCTTGATAAACAAATAAACTCAGGAGTTCAAACCAGTTTTTATCATCTGAGGCTTTTATCCAAAATTAAATCTGTTGTATCTTTTAATGATTTTGAGTGTTTGATTCATTCTTTTATCTGGACCCGTTTGGACTACAGTAATGACCTTTACACCGGCGTTAACCCCGCCTCCCTCGCTCGCTTACAGGAAGTCCAAAACGCGGCTGCTCGCCTTTTAACAGGAACCCGCAAACATGAGCATATCAGCCCCTTCCTCGCCTCCCTCCTCTGGCTCCCTGTTCATTTTAGAATTCATTTCAAGATTTTAATGTTTGGTTTTAAAGGGGACATATCACGCTCTTTTCATCAACATATATTGGTCTAAGAGGTCCCAAAAACATGTCTTTAAAGTTTATGCTAAAAAAAAAACACTTTGAAATCAGATTCTGGTCTGCCTGAAAAGTCCTCTTCTTCATTCCTCATCAGAACACTCTGTTTTCTCTCTGACCACGCCCCCTCAGGAAGTGGGTGTGGCCTCGGCTCTCCAGCACGTTGATCTAATGTTTACATGTTGGCTGAATATACACGGCTGCTCAGAGATCGCGTTACTTCAACCCTCTGAATCTGATCCAGAATCTGATCCTGACAGAGAGGCGCCTGTAGCAGGACCTTTCTGAACCATTGGTCACAGATTTAGTGTTTCTTGTTGTTTTATTTGTCAGCATGTCGACGTGTGTCTTGGTACACAGCTACGAACATGTAGCTATGTGGCTATGCTAACTAGCGCTAGCACTTATCCATGATAAATAAAAATCATCCACTAGATCTTCAAATCTGCAGACGTGGGGAGTCAAACCGACCTCTGCCAGAAAGGCAGCAGGACCTTTTATGAAGGATTGGTCACAGATTTAGTGTTTCTTGTTGTTTTATTTGTCAGTATGTCGACGTGTGTCTTGGTACACAGCTACAGCTATGAACATATAGCTATGTGGCTATGCTAATTAGCGCTAGCACTTATCCATGACAAATAAAAATCATCCACTAGATCTTCAAATCTGCAGACGTGGGGAGTAAAACCGACCTTTGTGTTTATTAAGACAGCCTACAACTAGCATGCCTCCCTCCTAAGCTCCTTGTTAGCACACATGTGTGCAGGGAATGAAAAACGGAGGAGGGGTTGAGTTGTATTTTATACAGTCTATGGGCTGAACAAGCTCCGAGCTCTGACTTCCTGTTACAGACCGGATGGCGTTGTGACGTATGAAAAACACGGAAGTCTGAAACGGCTGGTTTCAGCACACATTTACAGAAAGGTGGAGAAATCAGAACAGGGGCAGAATGGATTTTTTTCATTCTCGGGGGGTTTGTAGACATGCCAGGGAAACATATTTCAGGTAAAGAACCA
>NC_048279.1:37133727-37173476 GCF_009762535.1 Notolabrus celidotus
TTTGTTTTTTGGTGCCAAGCGAAGCCAGCGTCTTAAAATAAGAGACGATTAAAGTGAGAAAGCTGCTCTGCTGAAGGTTTCCTGAGCGTCTGTCTGCAACAGACGGCCGACGCTTCACAGGAAATCTGCTCCACATGTCTGAGAGGGGAAACGAGGTTCCTGCAGCAGGAGAGGAAACGCAGTTATCATCATCTCTCAGCGCTGATGTGATGTTCTCCACACTCCAGGGACTTTTTACTACACTTATATAGACTCATACTTTCATCCTCACAGAGTAGAAACCAGCTTTAATAACTGGGCTTCAGAAAATAACATTTCACAGTCACATCAGTGAAACTCAGACGGACACGTCTTTAAAGAGGAACTCTCTAAATCAGGTTTTTATTTCACGAATACGTCTCCAGTTCTCCAAGAATTAATCCTGAGAATTATGCACATGGATGTCACCGTGCAGATTAAGTTTCAGATTTTAGAGACTACCTTTAAAAAAAGAGACGAACTGGACTCGTACCTGGACTTTGGTACGGTTTCAAACGGCGTGTCATGGATACGTTTCAGTTTATTTAATGAATGAATGCTGATACATAAAAAGACGTGTCGACGACAGGGAAACACGGCCGGTGTTGATGAACTCTCAGACTGTTAAAGTTTCAGGATTTGACAAGTCTTCTCCTGAAAAGCATTCTGGGAAATGTAGGAGAATGACAGGAGAGTTGATTCAAATCTGTAAGGTTCAGTTTGAAGCAACAAACATTACGTTTGGTCAAACTAATACGTCTCCAGTTCTCTTGCCGACTCTTCCTACAAATTATACAGATGAATTTCACCGTGCAGATTAAGTTTCAGATTTTAGAGACTACCTTTAAAAAAAGAGACGTACTGGACTCGTACCTGGACCGTGGTACGGTTTTAAACGGCGTGTCATGGATACGTTTCAGTTTATTAAACAAAAGAATCAATCAATGAATGAATGCTGATACATAAAAAGACGTGTTGACGACAGGGAATCACGGCCGGTGTTGATGAACTCTCAGACTGTTAAATTTTCAGGATTTGACAAGTCTTCTCCTGAAAAGCATTCTGGGAAATGTAGGAGGATGACAGGAGAGTTGATTCAAATCTGTAAAATTCAGTTTGAAGCAACAAACGTACGTTTGGTCAAGCTAATACGTCTCCAGTTCTCTTGCCGACTCTTCCTACAAATTATACCCATGATTTTCACCGTGCAGTTGAAGTTTCCATTTTCAGATTTTAGAGACTACAATTAAAAAATGCTGCCAAGAGACGCACTGATTTTGATTTGATGACTTTATTTGGAAAATGTAAAAGTAAAAATACTTTACATGTGCGAAAAGGAGGAGGAAGAAGTTAAAACTGATCTAATCCTCTAATCCTCTCTGGACTCGTACCTGGACCGTGGTACGGTTTCAAACGGCGTGTCATGGATACGTTTCAGTTTATTAAACAAAAGAATAAATGAATGAATATTGGATTTATTATTTATTCATTAAAATAAAGACGTGTTGATGAACTCTCAGACAGTTAAAGTTTAGGATTTGACAAGTCTTCTCCTGAAAAGCATTCTGGGAAATGTAGGAGAATGACAGGAGAGTTCATTCAAATCTGTTGAGGTTAAAGTTCCACACAACAAACGTTACACAGTCAAACTAATAAACGAACGCAGCATTCTCTTTATGTTTAGTATTTTAATATTGAACACATCTTGAAATGCATTCTGGGAAATGTAGGAAAGAAGAACATTATTCAACTCTAAATTAAACTTTACATTAAACTACACAACGTGAGTTAACTTATTTATCCTGTCCGTCTTACATCATCACAAAAAATGACGTTCTTCTAAAATCACAATTTAACATTTTTTAAAGATTTCCAAGTTAACTCTTTCACACTAGCTGTCAAAAGAACAGGTTTTGGTGATATTAATGTGATGTTTTTGACAGACTGATCCCTCTCTGTCTCATGTGCTTCATATTTTTACACAAATTGAATTTTATCATCGAAGGAAGACGCACTTCGTTTTAAAGCAAAGACAGCTACGGTCCGAAAAATGTATTCTAACATTATAGTAATAGTAATAATATAAATCTTTATTTTTAAAGCACTTTTCAAAACAGGCTTCACAAATGAGGAAAATAATAAATCTAAATAAAAGTGAGGAATAAAAGCCCCGCCTCTTTCAAGGCAAACAGCCAATCACAGTGTAGGACTCTCTGGTGCCATCTGAGGGTGGCCAGTCAGAGCAGAGGGGGCCATGCCGCCCCTTCTGGAGTGTGCTGAACATCACACCGGTGGAGCTTTATTGTGAAAATCTTCTCTTCCTGTTGGAGGAACCTTTAATCTTCTGAGAGAAACCTTCGTCTCTCGTGTTGGAGGATGTTGAGAGATGTTCAGAGATAATCCCCTGCAGCGTGTTGAAGCTGTTTCCAGTGACGGCGGCGGCGACGGCGGCGGCTCGGCTGTGCGTCCTCTTGCGTTTGCTCAGCGGCACGTCGGCAGCGTCAGAAACCTCCGAGAGCTCAGAGCAGCTTTTGGACTTTTGACTCAGCTGGTAGTTTTTTTGGCTTTTTGGAATCAAAAGTAGGTATTTATGTAAAAAAGGATGAAAAGTATTCTATGCATCTGCTGTAAATAATGACCATAATAATAACGACGACAACGTGTGGATTGTTTGTTTGTGTGTTTGTTCCTCACTGCATCGTTCATCTCTTTGTTTCTTCTTCTTCTTCTTCTTCTTCTTCTTCTTCTTCTTCTTCTTCTTCTTCTTCTTCCTGACAGATTTACCTCATCCTCTTCTTATGTAGCACTTCTTCTTCTTCTTCTTCTCCTCCTCCTCCTCTCTCTCTTTCTTCTTCTTCTTCTTAGTCAGATCTATTTTTTCATCATTTAGGATCGAATGCACTAACTGTATGACTCGTTTCCTCTGACGAGAAGATTTGTACTTCCTGTGTTCACATTTGGAAAAAATATCAATAAAAGAAATGAGGAATAAAATGTTAAATTGTGATTTTTGGGCGCTTGAAAACCTTAAGCATTACAAAAATATATATTTATAAATATGGGTTGAATGTGTATGGATTAGACTTAAGTGATTTCTGCTGACAGACTTTGACGAGAAATGTTAATTTCAATTTAACATTTTTTACATTTAAGTTCTCATAAGTGTGCAAATTATTATTTTCACACCCATCTTGTTATATTTTTGGCTTATTTTCTCATTGTGAATTTTATTTCTATTGCATTCATTATCATTAAGTTTGAGTTGTAGAGACAGATTTATCATTTTCAGTCATTTTTCTGCAGAATTTAACATTTCCGTCATCGGTCAAATTATTAAACTCTAAATTAAACTTGTGGATCGGGGACATGAAGTCTGAGAGCCAAGGTGAATTAACTTATTCATCCTGTCCGTCTTACATCATCACGTCTCCTGACATTAAAGCATCACATGGATGTTTGAGTCCAACGTTGAAATCTTCCCAGGAGGTAAAAAAATTTCTTCTAAATTCACAATTTACATTTTTTTTTTAAAGAATTGCAAATTAACTCTTCACACTAGCCGTCAAAAATACAGATTTCTGTGATATTAATGTGAAGAAATGGAGTTGTTGGCAGAACTCTCTAAATCAGGTTTTTTACACTTATACAACAAAATGTTAATTTTATTTTAACATTTTTAGCATAAAAGTTTTCACAAGTGTACAAATTATTATTTTCACATCCATCACGTTATACTCTTAATTATTTTCTCATTGTGTTTTTTATTTTTATTGCATTCATTATCACTAAGTTTGAGTTGTAGAGACAGATTTATTATTTTCAGTCATTTTTTCTGCAGAATTTAACATTTTGGTCAACCCTCAAATGTATCTAAATGACAGAGACTTCACCACCCAGAGTTCATTTAATCATCTGAACACTTTTAACACATTAATTTAAGTCCAGCTCTGTGGAGGGGATTTTAAATAACCTTTAGCCATCTTCATCCGGGTTCTTTGCATTAACAGAATCTGGATGTTTGTTTTACAGTTAAATTAAATACATTAGATTAATAAAACCTCCTGACCTTTAAATCACATCCGGTCACATGAAGCTCCAACACATGCATGTGGAGCATGCGAGAGGCGGTCTGACCTGAGAGTGTATCCGCAGCTGGGAGCTCCTCCCCGGGGGCCGCTGAGGCTCAGTCCCCGGTGTCCCTCGCTCCTCCTGCGGCCTCCTCTCGCAGCTTCTCCGGCGTCTCTGCAGGACGTGGACGACGCAACACACATGAATCCATATATTTTAAATGTTCTCATGTGTTTATGTTTGCAGTGAGTTCTCATGCTGTGCAGGTTTCAGGCACGGAGTGAGGAGCGGAACTGCAGCAGGCCTCTTCCTGCCTCACCTGCTCTGCAGAGGAACACCTGCAGGCTGCTGCACGAGGACACGTTTTCACGCTCCTGTTTAACGTTACACATGTAATACATTTAATGAAACACACACACACACTTTAGGTAAACACGCTGAGCATGAACACACACATTTTTTAATTAAGACTTTGTATTTTGAGGTTTTTCCTGCAGGATTTATTCTTTAAATCGACATTTTTCTGCACATTTAGATTAAAGCAGACACACAGAGAGGTGCTGTCTCTGCATTTACAATTATTTAAAGCAGAAGTAATAAATACAGCATAAATAAAGTGAAAGCATCATGCATGATCAGACTATTCAGAATAAATATCTGCATAGTTTAAATCTATTTTGTTTCTCCTGAGAGGCCTCTCACCTTTCTGGTGGAGGAGATATGAAGCTAAAGGAAGGAAAGGTAAGTCTGGGAAAAATCACTTTCAGATTTTAAACATTCATGAAGTTACTGAATCCAGGAGGAGGTCACTTAAATCAGCAGATCCAAAGATCTACAAAAGACTGAGAGGAAATTTTACAAATATGAAAACACACGAGGAGAAGTTTCTGACACATCTGAACATATCTCTTCATTAGATTTAGAATAATGCAACATTCAACAAACGACAACTAAAACATGCAAAAGTTAAAAGTGTCTTTGAAATGAATGTAAAGCTTTACTCTACATTTTTACTCTGCAAATATTTGCTCAATTTAATTCTTTGCAAACTCTGTTTTTTTTTTGTGCAGTTCCTTTCTTTTACAAATACTGACACCATCTTTTTCTGTTTTCACTTCATGTTTCAGAGTCGGTCTTATTTTGAGCATTATGCAAATATGACGACGTCAATTCTGCACAAAACAACCATTTTCTAAAATCAACACATCTCTTAAACTGTATATGGGACTAGTTTTTCTCTCAAAAACAAAAAAAAATTGTAAATCTTTCTATTTGTGCTTGATGCTTTTATATTTTGCATAAATATGATTTTTTTTTCTGCTTAGTTTGAGAAGTTTGGATGAATTGAACAAGTTAAACTTCATAGATGATCACGTGAGCAAATGAAAAGCTACAATATTCACAGTGCAGTTATCCTCTATATAAAACAATACATATATTTAATGTAATTTTTCTATTCCTCTTCATGCTTTTGAACATTTTAATCATCCTAACTCTTATTTTGAGCATTATGCACGATTATAACGAGGTAAACTCTGCACTAAACGACCTTTTCTAAAACAAACACCTCTTAAATGTTTAATGTAACTCCATGTGTTTAACAGAGAGTGACTGAGATCTCCTACCTTTACTTTTTACCTCAAAACCTAAGAAAAAATTCAAAATGTTCTTTATTTTTCATGTGAATCTTTTGTTTTTTATTATTGAAGCTTTTAAAATTTTCAAATAAAATATATTTTTCTCTTAATTTGATTATTTTAGATGGAAAGAAGAAACAGAATGATAGTGATTTCTTTGTGTTTCAAACACTGCAGGCGTTCTTTGTCCAAAACAAACAGAAAATGTTAAAAAATGTAAAAATTTAATGTCATTTTCTGTTTTCTCTTCGTGCTTTTGAACATTTTGATCGTTCTTACTCTTATTTCAAGTGTTATGCACGAACATATCGAGCTACATTCTGCACAAAATGACCTTTCTCTAAAATAAACACCTTTTAAAATGTTTAATGTAACTCCATGTGTTTAACAAAGGATGATCGAGATCTTCTACCTTTACTTTTTGCCTCAAAAACAAAAAAAACTCTCAAATTTTTCTTGATTTGGTGTTAATATTTTTTATTTTGATTGCAGCTTTTAGAAGTTTATAGATAATATTTTATTTCTCTTAATTTGATTATTTTAGATGGAAAGAAGAAACAGAATGATAGAGATTTCTTTGTGTTTCAAACACTGCAGGCGTTCTTTGTCCAAAACAAACATTAAATATTTAAAAATGTAAACATTTTCTGTTTTCTCTTCATGCTTTTAAACATTTTGATCGTCCCTGATCTTAATTCGAGCGTGTTGCACGAACACATCGAGCTACGTTCTGCACAAAATGAAAATGTTCTGTCTTCAACACCTCTCTCAAACTGTCATGCATTAATAAATGAGGTAACAGCGGTTTGCTGAGAGACAGGACATGTTGACAATGTTAATTATTATGAGTGTTAATTGTTTTTTCATGCGTTATCAAGGTCTGCAAAGTGCATCGATCAGACGAGCAAACAAACGACTGCGGACACCGGATTGGACGAGGAGGTGAGGAGATACTGAGGAGGTGAAATGAAATCTGAAGAGGTGGAGCGAGGAGGTGAGGAGATACTGAGGAGGTAAAATCTGGAGAGGTGGAGCGAGGAGGTGAGGAGATACTGAGGAGGTACAATGAAACCTGAAGAGGTGGAGCGAGGAGGTGAGGAGATACTGAGGAGGTGAAATCTGAAGAGGTGGAGCGAGGAGGTGAGGAGATACTGAGGAGGTACAATGAAACCTGGAGAGGTGGAGCGAGGAGGTGAGGAGATACTGAGGAGGTAAAATCTGAAGAGGTGGAGCGAGGAGGTGAGGAGATACTGAGGAGGTAAAATCTGAAGAGGTGGAGCGAGGAGGTGAGGAGATACTGAGGAGATACTGAGGAGATACTGAGGAGATACTGAGGAGGTAAAGTGAAATCTGAAGAGGTGGAGCGAGGAGGTGAGGAGATACTGAGGAGGTAAAATCTGAAGAGGTGGAGCGAGGAGGTGAGGAGATACTGAGGAGGTAATGTGAAATCTGAAGAGGTGAAGCGAGGAGGTGAGATATTCTGAGGAGGTAAAATCTGAAGAGGTGGAGCGAGGAGGTGAGGAGATACTGAGGAGGTAAAATCTGAAGAGGAGGAGCGAGGAGGTGAGGAGATACTGAGGAGGTAATGTGAAATCTGAAGAGGTGAAGCGAGGAGGTGAGATATTCTGAGGAGGTAAAATCTGAAGAGGAGGAGCGAGGAGGTGAGGAGATACTGAGGAGGTAAAATCTGAAGAGGTGGAGCGAGGAGGTGAGGAGATACTGAGGAGGTACAATGAAACCTGGAGAGGTGGAGCGAGGAGGTGAGGAGATACTGAGGAGGTGAAATCTGAAGAGGTGAAGCGAGGAGGTGAGGAGATACTGAGGAGATACTGAGGAGATACTGAGGAGATACTGAGGAGATACTGAGGAGATACTGAGGAGGTAAAGTGAAATCTGAAGAGGTGGAGCGAGGAGGTGAGGAGATACTGAGGAGGTAATGTGAAATCTGAAGAGGTGGAGCGAGGAGGTGAGGAGATACTGAGGAGGTGAAATCTGAAGAGGTGGAGCGAGGAGGTGAGGAGATACTGAGGAGGTGAAATCTGAAGAGGAGGAGCGAGGAGGTGAGGAGATACTGAGGAGGTGAAATCTGAAGAGGTGGAGCGAGGAGCTGAGGAGATACTGAGGAGGTGAAATCTGAAGAGGTGGAGTGAGGAGGTGAGGAGATACTGAGGAGGTAAAGTGAAATCTGAAGAGGTGGAGCGAGGAGGTGAGGAGATACTGAGGAGGTGAAATCTGAAGAGGAGGAGCGAGGAGCGAGGAGCTGAGGAGCCTGTCGAGGAATAACGTGATTTAAATCCTGGTCATAAATCAAATGATCCACGTTACAGAGTCAGACATCGCTCTGACATGAAACCACAAAGTGAAGCGGGGCGAGGAACACAATGAAAAGTGTAAAGTGAGTCCTGACTGTGAACATAATGATAGAGACATCACAGCGTCAGGTGTCCTCCCCCTCTACCTGCCGCTGTGTGTTGGTGCTGTTGCTGTGGAAACGTTTCATTATTCACAATGAGAGAGCTGAAATGAAATAACAGATGGTGGGAGGCGTGTAGGTGCACGACTGAAACAAATTATCACCTCTCTTTCTCTGCTCAGAGTTTAAATCACAGACACTGAGACAGGTGAGTCCAGGTGAATCACAGCGGTTAGTGATGCTTATTAAATTAACTGATAATTCATCTTTATATTTAATCTTCTTTAAAGTCCAGCTGAGAGGACGCTGGCTGTGAACGGAGACGATAACACGGCTAACGAGACTAACGAGGCTAACGAGGCTAAAGAGGCTAACGAGGCTAACGCAGACACACACACAGAGGTATTCTTAGAGTGTGAGGAGATACGTTACCATTAACTTTTAGTCATTAACACTCAATGAATGAAGCGATGTTGAATGATGTCAAAGAAGGGACACTTCCTGTTAGCAAAGACGATAATGAGTCTAAAGCAGACACACAAACACAGATATTCTTAGAGAGCGCCACCTTACACATAAGGGTCTTAAATTATGGTTCCTATAAAATATTAACACTTAAATCCTGAAGGAAGGGACCGATGTTAAATAATGCCCAACATTTCACCCTGCTGCTGCTAAAGTGAGAGGACATTTCCTGTTAACGAAGACGATAACATGCCTGACGCGGCTAACGTGGCTAACGTGGCTAACGTGGCTAACGCAGAAACACACAGAGGTATTCTAATGTTTCGTTTCCACCAAGCGGTCTAGTCTGGATCAGTACAGTTTGGTACGGGTTGGATCGGTAACGCCTGATTCTGTTTGTGTTTCCACAGCCAACCGTGCCCTACATGGTCGGCGGCGTGTAAGCCGGATGCCGATAGCCGCGTCAGCTAGGTGATAGCGTGACGTCATGGCAGCCTGACACAGTGCACGCCGCTAATAAATGCAACGAAGAAGAAAAACGTGAGGAAAGTCTGCAGCTCTTGACGCCATTTTCCAAACAAACAAAGTGATCCACTGGAGATTTAAACACGGCGGGGTTATGTGTTGTTCTTTATTACCGCTGTCGCACAGGAAGTGACGATTCTTTCTCCTCTATGGTTTCTGGAGTCCCTGAGCTCCCTTGTCTCGTAGGTTACTCTGGATCTCTGCTGTAGATTCCTTTTTTAGGTCTGTCATTCATCCTTTCTTTCTTTCTTCCTCCTTTCCTTTTTCTTTCTCTCCTTTTTCCTTTCATTCCTTCCTTCTTTCTTTGTTTTCTTCCTCCTTTCCTTTTTCTTTCTTTCCTTTCCTTTTTCCTTTCTTTCTTTCTTCTTATCATTCTTCCACTCTTTGTTCTCTCCATATTTCTTCATCCTTTACGTCTTCTTTTCTCATCCCCTCCTTTCCTTCTGTCCTTCCTTCCCCATTTCTTCTCCTCTTTTTCTTTCTTCTGGTCTCCCTCTCTTCTCTCTTTTCTTAGACCTTTCTGGAGTCCCTGAGCTCCCTTGTCTCGTAGGTTCCTCTGGATCTCTGCTGCTGTGGACGTGGTCCAGACTCCAGCTGCTACAACTACTACTATCCGTCTCCCCACTATCATCTCTCTCTCTCTTCATCTCCCTCTATCCCTCTCTCCAACACGGTCTCAGCAGATGTGTGTCTAACATGAGTCTGGTCCTGCTGGAGGTTTCTGCCTGTTAAAGGAAGTTTGTCCTCTCCGCTGTAACTTGCTAAATGCTGTGAGGTGTAATGCTCATGGTGGATTAAGGTGGGGTCAGACTGAGTCTGATCCAGTCTTGGTGTTGGGTCTCTGTTCAGGATTTGACATAGAGTGGTCTAGACCTGCTCTGTTTGTAAAAGCGTCTTGAGATAAGATTTGTTGTGATTTGGCGCGATACAAATAAAGATTGATTGATTGATGATTCTTTCGACCAATCAGTGGACTGCAGTGTTTCTAGCTCCACCTCCTGGGGTCGGATTGGTACGTCTGGCACCCCAACAGAAGGGTACCACAAAGTGGGAGGGTACGGCTCTGTACTTTGGGGACCTGTCCCGGTTTTAGTCGATGGAAGAGCCACAAAATGGAAGAGACGAACCGAACTGAACCGCTTGGTGGAAACGGGCCTTTAGAGACTGACAGGAGATCCGTTACACTAAAGAGTCCTAACTTCTGGTTCCTGTTACTCATTATCACTCAAATAATGTGGTCAATGTTAAATATTGCTAGAAAACACCAAGATTTCACCCTGCTGCCACCAAAGAGAGGGGACGTTTCCTGCTAACAAAGGTGATAACACAGCTAATGAGGCTCATGCAGACACAACGACAGGGGCTACTTAGTGAAAGAGTCCTAACTTGATGGTCCTTTTAGTCCAAACACTCAATGAAAGAGGACGATGACGCTAGACATAGAGCGGTCTAGACCTCCTATGTTTGTAAAAGCATCTTGAGATAACGTTTGTGATTTGGTGCTGTGCAAATAAAGATTGATTGATTGATAATAAACACCAATATTTGACCCTGCTGCCACCACAGTGAGGGGACATCAGATGTAAGTTTCAGAAGCAGACGACTTCAACTTCTTCTCCTCGTCTCGTCCAGCAGAAGTTTCCCGTTGAACCTCTCTACCTTTCGTCAGTCTGACCCCGTCTCCCACTCGTTGAGCCCTCAGCCCTCAGCCCTCAGCCCTCAGCCCTCAGCCCCCTACAATCAGTCCAGCTTTACAATTAGCGTCAATCATCCGTCCCCTCCGAGCGGGTTGAATCAGAGGGGCTGAGCAGCTCCATGACGGTAATCAAAGTATTTATCTAAACGAGACAAATGAACCCAGCCGCTCGCCGTCAAACCCCTAATCAGACAAATCAGCTTAAGTGCTGCAAATAAAAGCAATTAACATGAGAGGCTGTGTTTATCCACTCTGCTGCTCTGAAGCAACAAATCCACAGAACACGGCGCTAATGACGAGAATCCATCCGATATATTTACTTACAGCGATCCCATGATCCACCTGTCTGTCTCCACCCAACCAGGCAAGAGCATCACTCAGCTCTCTGGCTTCTGTGTGAGCGTGGGTTTATTTATGGTTAGTATTTGCATAATTGTGGTTGTGTGTGTGTGTGTGTGTGTGTGTGTGTGTGTGTGTGTGTGTGTGTGTGTGTGATATAAACTCATCAAAGCTGATTGAGGGGAAAGTTTGGTGTGAATGTGTTAGCAAGGAGAAGGAGAAAAGGCCAACAGTGCCAGGGCTTGGAAGAGGGGATTTCCACCTTCACACACACACACACACACACACACACACACACACACACACACACACACACACACACACACACACACACACACACACACACACACACACACACCTTTTTCAAAGTTTGCAAGAACAACAATCTGTTATGTTGATTTCATTAATGCTCATCCCAGCATTTTATTTTGGGTCCACAAAAAAATGTCCTCACAAGGACGGATGTTAAGATGCAGTCCTCAAAAGTACATAAATACAAACACACATAAACACACACACACACACACACACACACACACACACACACACACACACACACACACACACACACACACACACACACATACACACACAGTGTTCAGAGTACGTAATACTCTCACTTTGATATTCCAGAGACCTTCTCTGAAACCACATCTTCACCCTGAATTTAAGGATTTACTTGATTGGACTTCTCTAACCAACATGATTGGTTCTCTGCAGGACGATGGAGGAAACATGTTTGGTTTGTGTTTTTGATCATGACAAGCCTCGCCCCCCGCCCCTCGCCCCTCGCCCCTGACAAAAGCGGTTCACGGTTCTACACCAGCAAAGAGTTGGAGCCACTCTGGAATTTCTCTATCAGCACACACTGTACGGAGGGAGTTTATTGTAACTCAGTATTTTTGAAAATCTTAAACTTACAAGTTTTGCCCAAATAAGGGCGTGCCTGAGTCCACTGACTGGCGGGAACACTGTAGCTGTTAGCGAGGAGGCTAAAGGCCCGCCTCTTTACCTCACACTAGCTCCACAGAAGTTAGCTTGAGTTCAGCTTGTCCAATATTGCACCCACCGACCATCGGCTTCAAGGAACAGACGGGTGACGTCACGGAGACTACGTCCAGTTATTATACAGTCGTTTGCATGCTAACCCTTGCTTTTATGTCACACTGCAAAATCTGTAGCGCTAGCACTTATCCATGACAAATAAAAATCATCCACTAGATCTTCAAATCTGCAGACGTGGGGAGTCAAAGCGACCTTTGTGTTTATTAAGACAGCCTACTACTAGCATGCCTCCCTCCTAAGCTCCTTGTTAGCACACATTTGTGCAGGTAAGGAAAAACGGGGGAGGGATTCAGTATTATTTTATACAGTCTATGGGCTGAACAAGCTCCGAGCTCTGACTCCGTGACAGACCGGATATTGTTGTTACGTAACAAAAACACTGAAGTCTGAAACGGCTGGTTTCACACACATTTACAGAAAGGTGGAGAAATCAGAACAGGGGCAGAATGGATTCTTTTCATTCTCGGGGGGTTTGTAGACAGGGACACAGATTTCAGGTAAAGAACCATTAAAAAGTCAATTTTGCATGATATGTCACCTTTAAGTAGGTAAGTAAGTACATTTTATTTAGCATAGCACCTTTCATAGAATAAAATCACAAAATGCCTCACAGAAAAATATCCCAAACATTAAAAGAAGTAGACAGTAGCATAATTAAAACATTAGTCTGTGCAAGTTGAGCCGAAGGTGTTTAAAGCTGCTGTGAGGAACTTTTGATTTACGTCAATTTTGGCACCCCTTGTGGACAAAGTGATACCTCTTATCTCTTGTTCTGTACATGCAAAAGTAGAGTTCTCAACAAAAACCTCACCCTGCTGTCTCTTAGCAGACAGATTTATCACTCGATGTGATTATTTGTCATGAAAACTGCCAAAAAAGGGTGTTTTTAAAGCCAAATGTCAATCATGTGGTCTGACACCTACCCCCTCTGAGTGGTTTAAGGCATTAAAAATGACAACAGAGAAGGTATCAGTGTTGTTGTTTATGGTCTTGTTTGCTTTTGAAGGTCATAAAGAGGCATCAGTGTCTGTTACAGTCTGTTTCTCAACTGGTTAAAAACTCCTCATAGTGCCTTTAAATAAATGTGTCTGTACGAGGTTTTTAAAGGCGACAATGGAGACAGCTGAACGAACATTTACAGGAAGAGCGTTCCACCATGTTGGTGCCACCACTTCAAAAGCACGGTCCCCTTTTGTCCTGAAACAAGCTCGAGGGACAACCAGCAAGCCCTGGTCAGAAGACCTGAGTGAAAGAGAGGAGACGTCAGAGGAGATTGAAAGTAAGTCCGATGGACGGCGATACCAGAAATGCTGCAAATGCAAGAAATACGATGCCGCCCAGCCGTCCAATGGCTACGCAGGGAAGCTTCTGCAGACCTACAGCGTGGATCTGACACAGAAGACAAGGAGCGTCTCCGAGACGATGATCCCTGAGTCCTACCATGCAAGAAGTCTTACAGGGAGCAATGGTCCCCTTAATGGACTTAATTGGACTTAATGTGAATTTCTCAAATAGTGGCGTCTTCACGTGTCGCAGCAGCTGCCAGAAAACAACATCGTAATAAAGGAAGGTCTATAAACGCCGGTGATTCACGTCCATCCATCAGTTTTTATATGACACGGTTGGACTGCTCCACCTCACTAACTGTCAGGTGAGCTCCTCTGATTATTAACAGTCCGTGTGATGGATGATGGGTTAATGAGCCTCCCTGGTGTTCTACGGACTTCACGTGAACACGAAAACCTGCACGCCAAAAAACTGAAGGCTTATTGTTGGGAATGCAAATGGCCTGCGTGTTCTGAGCGATGATGGTTTTGCATAAAACACCTCATTCGACCTAAAGTACCGCTCGACTTTCTCTCCAAACTCCCCCGGCGTGCCAGAGGCCTGTTGGCTCAAACGTCCCGCCATGATTTGTGTCTGCAGAGCTGGTAGGTGTGATTTACGACCTCTCTGACGGGTTAATGATTGGTTTTGGCGTTTAGCTGCGTTTACAGACTGGCAGAGCGGGTTTTTGGACGGAGTAATCGCTGCTCTCAGATCAGCCTCAAACCCACGCAGACGATAAAAACCTGGAGGAGGAAGAGCTGATCCTGAATCAGCATCCCGGGGCTACCTCAACCCCCCTGAGCGTTTCCTACCTGGCCACCTGGACGGGCTGCCGTGATTGGCTGAGAGGAGCTGGAGGGGAAATGATAGGCTACCTGCAGACTGGGAGCTGGGGCAGTAAAAGATGTTGTTTTATGAATCAGTGAAAGAGCTCTAATTAAGTGTAATGACGGCTGAGTGATTAGACGTGAGAGCTGCTGTGAGGCTCCAGAACAATGATTGAGATAATTACACTTAATCACGGAGAAAATAACATTTCAGTTTGACTTTAAAGCTCTCCACACTCTGTTATTTTACTGCTTTGTTTCCGCTTTGATTCGTCTGCTGGAAGTGAACAGTTTCATGTTGTAGCAGAGAAAGAACAACAAGGGCCTGATTGTTTAAAGTCACACCTGACAGGGAACCAAACCAAAGTTCACTACAGCTGATGACGGCTGACTTGCAGGCTGACTTGCAGGCTGACTGCAGGCTGACTTGCAGGCTGACTTGCAGGCTGACTTGCAGGCTGACTGCAGGCTGACTTGCAGGCTGACTTGCAGGCTGACTGCAGGCTGACTTGCAGGCTGACTTGCAGGCTGACTTGCAGGCTGACTTGCAGGCTGACTGCAGGCTGACTTGCAGGCTGACTTGCAGGCTGACTTGCAGGCTGACTTGCAGTCCCTCGGGTCTGAGGGACGTCTGAGGCACGTCCCTCAGGTTGGTGTGAATGCACCCAAACTGGAACTCCTGAAACGTGTAAACACTGATGCATTAACCAGGGATCACTTAACAGGGAACCAAACCAAAGTTCACTACAGCTGATGACGGCTGACTTGCAGGCTGACTGCAGGCTGACTGCAGGCTGACTGCAGGCTGACTTGCAGGCTGACTTGCAGGCTGACATCCAGGATGACTGCAGGCTGACTTGCAGGCTGACTGCAGGCTGACTTGCAGGCTGACTTGCAGGCTGACTTGCAGGCTGACTTGCAGGCTGACTGCAGGCTGACTTGCAGGCTGACTTGCAGGCTGACTTGCAGGCTGACTTGCAGTCCCTCGGGTCTGAGGGACGTCTGAGGCACGTCCCTCAGGTTGGTGTGAATGCACCCAAACTGGAACTCCTGAAACGTGTAAACACTGATGCATTAACCAGGGATCACTTAACAGGGAACCAAACCAAAGTTCACTACAGCTGATGACGGCTGACTTGCAGGCTGACTGCAGGCTGACTGCAGGCTGACTGCAGGCTGACTTGCAGGCTGACTTGCAGGCTGACATCCAGGATGACTGCAGGCTGACTTGCAGGCTGACTTGCAGGCTGACTTGCAGGCTGACTGCAGGCTGACTGCAGGCTGACTGCAGCAGGCTGACTGCAGCAGGCTGACAGCAGGCTGACTGCAGCAGGCTGACTTGCAGGCTGACTGCAGGCTGACTTGCAGGCTGACTTGCAGGCTGACTGCAGGCTGACTTGCAGGCTGACTGCAGCAGGCTGACTTGCAGGCTGACTGCAGCCTGACTGCAGGCTGACTGCAGCAGGCTGACTTGCAGGCTGACTGCAGCCTGACTGCAGCCTGACTTGCAGGCTGACTGCAGGCTGACTGCAGGCTGACTGCAGCAGGCTGACTGCAGGCTGACTGCAGGCTGACTGCAGCCTGACTTGCAGGCTGACTGCAGGCTGACTGCAGGCTGACTGCAGGCTGACTGCAGCAGGCTGACTGCAGGCTGACTGCAGGCTGACTGCAGGCCGACTGCAGGCCGCTCGGGTCTGAGGGACGTCTGAGGCACGTCCTCAGGTTGGTGTGAATGCACCCAAACTGGAACTCCTGAAACGTGTAAACACTGATGCATTAACCAGGGATCACTGGACGTCAGTAAGTCAACAAACTATCTCAGAGTAACGGCACACCATGCTGACTCTGATAAGATAAGATCCTCCTTTATTCGTCCCACAACGGGGAAATTCATGGAGTTACAGCAGCAACAAGAAGGTGTACAGAACATTGGACATGATTGGACATTTATTCCTCTCTGAAGTTGAAGATCACTCTGGTGCAGCATTTATTTAAATAATAAATATATGGACTGAAAAACTGTTTTGAAATGTATAATAATGGAGTTGGTTTTTTGGGGGGGGGGGTTACACCCTTATTCACAGGACAGTGGATAGTGTAGGAAGGTGGGAGTGAGTGGGGGAATGACATGCAGGAAGGAGGCCGCAGGCTGGTTTCAAACCTGGGCCAACGGTTTCATAGGCACCCAACTTAACCATTAGGCCAAGTCTGCGCCTTTTATTAATGGAGTTTTAAACATGCAATTAAAGATGCAGTTAATCGTGATTAATTACTAAAATTCTGGGGTTAATCAGGATTTTGAATATTGATTATTTGACATCCATAATTAAAGTTTTTCCAGGTTTCTCACTGTTGTTGAAACTGTAGTTTGATTTTGGGTTTATTAACTACATTTAATGTAACATTCTTTGATTGTTTAGTTTAAGGAATAATGAATCAGAAGGCGTGGAACAAGAAAAGAAAGGTGAAGAAAAATCTGTCATTAATCGTTTATTTAGTATTTTAGTGGCGTATGAACAGAAGGCTGCAGTTATAGAAGAGTTCTTGATGATATGATGTTCATACTCATACTTTTCTTTTATTTCCTTCAGTAGGATTTTTTCTGTTTTATTGTAATATTTTTTGAAGTTGTGAATTTCAATTTTTCATTTAATTAGTTTTAGTTCTTTTACTTATTTTCAAAGCAAAACATCATTAAGTATAAGCGTATGCTTCACTGTGCAATTAAAGTCATTTAATCAATATTAAGTTGAATTTTAACTCTGTACTGTAATAACTTACACTCTGCTTCCTTTTCTGTTTTTAAAACTTTTTTATTTTTATTTTTTTCAGTGAAGTATAAATAATATAAATATAATAAACAAGATTATTTAAATATGAATTAATAAACTATAAATCATAAAATACAATATTTTTGTATAATTCTGAATAAATAATGCATTTGACAGAATGTAATTAATAATTATAAATACATATAAATAAACATGTTAAATATACATTTAAAAAATCCTCATATTTAACATTGATTTTTGATTTTATGTGTTTGGTGAATATTTTTAATAAAGTTGCATTGATTATATTTTACGTTATGTGTGTAAATATATATATTTTAATGTATTTCTTTATAAGGCTCATGCAGTCTTTGAATTTAAAGACTTAAAACTTAAAATCAAGTGACAGTAATATTAAGTAATCGTCGGCATATTAACGTTGCAGTCTGCCATTCATGTTACACTTTGAGATTTTACTTCAGGCTGATTCTAATTAATAATAAATCTCATTATAATTCAATAGAAAGTGTCAAGTTGATTTTTTAGATGCTGTCTGAACATGTAAAGCTCAGTGTATTTTCTTTAAAGGTTTTAAAGGTTTTAAATATTTAAACATTCTCAGATCTCTGGAAATGTTGTAATAATGATTCTGTTTTGCGATCTGGAACGTCGTTAATAATTAAAGGTTGATTAGCGGTGTTCTGAAGAGGAGGAGATGTTAAGGTTATTATGATCTCAGGAAATAATTACACAGGAAGCAGAACGTGTTACACCGAGATCACAAAATAATTATGTGATTGTGAAATAAACAAAATAATTACAGCTGCAACAAATCAGGCTTCGATGTAAATAAGTGACAAACACAGATCTCACCTAATACAAACATCATGTGTATGTATATCACACACACACACACACACACACACACACACACACACACACACACTCATCGTCTGTTTCCAGGACAATGTGATCCAACCTGTCGTTCAGGTGAGCAGCAGTCAAAAACACAAAAACACCAATTATAGGAATGTTTGGAATACAAACAGCCGGCGGTCTCAGACAGGACGCCAGTTTCCAGTCGGTAACGGCGACGGCCATCGTCTGTCTCCCCCCAGCACCTGCTCCCAAAACAGCTGAGTCGCCAGAGTCAGGTGTCTCAGAGGAGGCGAATACGATTCATGATGAAGAGGGGACGGAGCAGACATCGCTCTGAATGCTTCTGCACAGAGGTCGTGATTTCCACGTAAAGTGACGACCTGTAGGCGGTTAGCATTCTGTCATAATGACATTTAACGATGATAATTAACCTTAATTAACCTCACTTAACATGTAACTGCTTTTTGAGGTCATTACATATTGTACAACTGACTGCAAAGAGCAGTTTGTTTTGACTGTATAAAAAGATGGACGACATGGCAGCTCTCCAAAAGCAAAAACCCATGGAGCTCCCCCTACTGGCTGTTTGTGGTATAGCTAATAAATCCTGCCTCTTCAATGTTTAAATATAAGGAATCAAACGTCCACAGACTGGGTTGATAGATGGACACCAAGACAGCTCCTAAAAAGTGAAGCCAAAACATGTAGAGCTCCCCTACTGGCTGGCTGCAGTAAAGGCCATAAGCCCCGCCTCCTCCATGTTAACAGATGGGACATGGGTCAAACTTTAAAATCCAAACGCAAGTCAAATAAATGTCAAACGTGGTTTCGTGGTATCATGCTGAAGCACCAAATCCCAACCAGGGTTCTCCTCAGACTCTTTCCAAACAGAGCCGGTCTAGACTGTACTCTATGTTCTATTACTAACAAAGACCCAACATCAAGACCGGATCAGATCCAGTCCCATCTTCCAGACAGGACTCAGTCTGATCTCATCTTAATCCACCATGAGCAGAGCACTTTGCAGCATTTAGCAAGTTACAGTGGCAAGGACAAACTTCCTTTAACAGGCAGAAACCTCCAGCAGGACCAGACTCATGTTAGACACACATCTGCTGAGACCGTGTTGGAGAGAGGGATAGAGGGAGATGAAGAGAGAGAGAGATGATAGTGGGGAGACGGATAGTAGTAGTTGTAGCAGCTGGAGTCTGGACCACGTCCACAGCAGCAGAGATCCAGAGGAACCTACGAGACAAGGGAGCTCAGGGACTCCAGAAAGGTCTAAGAAAAGAGAGAAGAGAGGGAGACCAGAAGAAAGAAAAAGAGGAGAAGAAATGGTGATGGAAGGACAGAAGGAAAGGAGGGGATGAGAAGAGGAGACATAAAGGATGAAGAAACATGGAAAGAACAAAGAGAGAGAGAAAGAAGGAAGGAAGGAAGGAAGAAAGAAGGAAGGAAGGAAAGAAGGAAGGAAGGCTGGAAGGAAGGAAAGAAAGAAAGAAGGAAGGAAAGAAGGAAGAAAGAAGGAAGGAAGGAAAAAAGGAATGAAAGAAGGAAAGAAGGAAAGAAAGAAGGAAAGAAAGAAGGAAGGAAGGCTGGAAGGAAGGAAGGAAAGAAAGAAGGAAGAAAGAAGGCAGAAAGGAAAAAAGGAATGAAAGAAAGAAAGAAAGAAAGAAAGAAAGAAAGAAGGAAGGAAGGAAAGAAAGAAGGAAAGAAAGAAAGGATGAATGACCCAAAAAAGGAATCCACAGCAGAGATCCAGAGGAACCTACGAGACAAGGGAGCTCTGGGACTCCAGAAAGGTCTAAGAAAAGAGAGAAGAGAGGGAGAGGAGGAGAAAGAAAGAAAGACAGAAGAAGAAAGGAAAAAGGAATAAAAGAAAGAAAGAAAAAAGAAAGAAAGACAGAAGGAATGAAAGGGAAAGAAAAAAAGACAAAGAAAGAAAGTAATTAAAGGAAAAAGAAAGAAAGAAAGAAAGAAAGAAAGAAAGAAAGAAAGAAAGAAAGAAAGAAAGAAAGAAAAGAAAGTCTGAATAACAGACCCCAAAAAAGGAATCTTCAGCAGAGATCCAGAGGAACCTACGGGACAAGGGAGCTCAGGGACTGCAGAAAGGTCTATAATTAGGTCTTAGGTATTGTGCTGCTGAGTGTTTATCTTGCACCTCGAATGCTTCCTTTTTAAATGTTCCTCATGTGTCTCTCACACAGAGAGGGAGCTTTCTGTTTTTATGCCCCGAGGCTGTGGACCTCTCTGCCTCTGGACATCAGAAGGGCGAGCTCTCTGAGTGTTTTTTAAAAGTAAACTTAAGACTTACCTTTTTAATCTAGCTTTTAATTTGGAGTAGTTTATTTTAGCCCTGGACTGCATTATTATTATTTTAATCATTATTATCTAAAGCATTGTTTTAACATGTATTTATTTATCTTATTTATTTCTTGTGTTCATCTGAACTTTTCTTTCCACTCTTACTTTATTGTATTAATCTTACTGTGTTGATTTTATTTCATTTTTTAAGTTATAATTTTACCATGGCTGTTGTTTTCTGACTGTTACTCTGTGGAGCTCTTTGGGCTGCATGTTTGTCTGTATGAAAGGTGATTTATAAATAAAGTTGAGTTGAGTTGAGATGTGATTCTTAATGGTTGTTTGTGATTCTTAATGGTTGTTTGTGATTCGGCACAAAGAGTGTTCATTTTGTCCAGATCTGCTTTGAGGTAGGAAAACCTCCCTGAAGCACCGTCACACTGGACTCTACTTTCTGTAACTTTTGAGATGTCTAAAGGTGAATAAAGAAAGACCGGACTCTTTAACTCTGTGTTTTTCTTTAGTTTGGATCCTGCTCAACAGAAATAATAAAACCTTCTGACGGAGTAACTCGGGTGAGAAGTCTGTCGGCCTCACAGCAGAACCAGAAGTTCAGTTTTTCAGCAGAGCAGTTTTCTCTTGAAGTTTCCTGGAACCCGTCATCGTCACCCTCATCGTCTCATTTCCCATCAGCCTCTGTGTTTGGTGCGGTAACAGCCGGCTCGACCCGAGGCTGTGACTGACTGACAGCTGATGGGCTGCCGCTTTGTCGTCTTTGTTTACAGCATCGACAGTTTTGCGTGTTTGATGGAGGATTAGAGCTCATTAAGAGAGCGAGGCAGGCAGCCAGCAGACGATTACAGAAGCACACAGACATCAGACTGAGAGCTCTCTCTCTCTCTCTCTCTTTCTGCAGAACTCTGCATTTACACAATCTGCTCCACACGCACAGCTGAGAGCCTCCTCCTCCTCCACACAGTTTAATATGATCTGTAAACCAACACCAGGGACTCGTGTTCGGATGTAAAGACAATCTCTGACTTTGAAGAGCTTAAGAAGTAATCTTCTCCAAAACCAGCTCCTGGTGTGATTTAAACATTTACTCCTTCTTTCTTTAAAGACATGAAGACGTGTGATTCAAAGTTATCATATCATCTTTTATTACTCATAACGGCTGCTTTATTGATGTTTATTCGTACACGTACATTTTGCCAAGTTACGGCTTGTTTGTCACACTGAATCAGGGACACACTCAAACAAATATATATCTGACATTTTGTACCATTTTTATATTTTCATATCAATTCTATATATAGATGTAATGTGAAAAGATATCTTCCTTAAATGTGCACATCTTTTTAACACACTTACCAACACTGCAGAGTCTCTAAAGCTGCAGGTTGCGTGCACGAATTCTACTTTTTTTTAAAAGATATGTTATTTGGCCTTTTTGCCTTTATTTTATAGGACAGCTGAAGAGAGACAGGAGATGTGGGGAGTAGAGAGCGGGAGAAGACATGCAGGAGATGGTTGACTGGCCGGGAGTCGAACCGGCGACCTCTGCAACGAGGACTATAGCCTCTATATGTGGGGCGCTTAGACCGCTTAGATCTACTTCTGACACAACAGGAATTTAGTTCTGTGGACTTGATCCTGTTTCTAAACTTTAACATCATTCATCATGTCTTTCCTTTCTGTCACAGGTCATTTGAAGCAATAAACACATTTTGTTGTTGTTGTTGTGAAATATAATGTACATATGTAGATTTTGATCAGCTGAGCTGAGGGTCAACCATCGAGAGCGAGAGAGAGGACGTAGTATCTGTGACGTCCAAGCGGCAACCTCTGGTCTCAAACTATGAAGCCCATGAGGAAGTGTTCTAAACTGCAATACATCAAGAATCCTCTTGAGGCTGCAGAAACACCGTAAACCACATAGACATGAATGGGAAAAAGAGGATCTTTGCAGCATTAATAAACATGTTTACAGCCTGGTTCAAAAAACAGCTTGGCCCTACGAAGCTAATCTCTCTATCAGCACACACTGTACGGGGGGGGGGGGATTTATTTCTAACGTGACGGTTCAGAAGATGTTAAGATTACAAGTTTTTGCCCAAATAAGGACATGACTGACTTGACTCCCAGTCAGGAACACATAGCTGTTGGCTAAGAGGCTCAAACTCCGCCCCTTTACGTCACACTCTGCCTGGTTGAGTTCTGCATTTCCAATATGGCTGCCGCCGTTGATTGGCTTCAAAACAGCGCTCAGGAACAGACGGGTGACGTCACGGATACTACGTCCATTATTTATACAGTCTATGGTGATGTCACCTGTCTGATCCTGAAGCCTCGTTTTGAAGCCAATCGTCGGCGGGTGCCATATTGGAAATGTTGAACTCAATGTAACTTCAGTGGAGCTAGTGTGAGGTAAAGAGGCGGGCCTTTAGCCTCCTCGCTAACAGCTACAGTGTTCCCGCCTGTCAATCAAGATTGACACGCCCATATTTGGGCAAAACTTGTAAGTTTAATATCTTCAAAAATACAGTGATTAATAATCTCACCCGTTCAGTGTGTGCCGATAGAGAAATGAGCTCTTCAGACCTAAACTGTTTTTTGAACCAGGCTGTAAACATGTTTATTTCTGCTGTAAAGATCGTCTCTTTGAATGGGTGTGTATGTGGTTTCCTGTGTTTCTGCAGCCAGCCTCTAGTGGACGCTTGTTGAACTGCAGTTTTAACACTTCTGCTTCATATTTTCAGACCAGAGGATTGCGCTCCTCTAAGTCGTGCATACATGTAGCGGCTGAAGCTTTGTTACGATCTCCTCTCATCTCGTCCACTCAAAGTGTGACTGTAGGTTTGCGTCTGCGTCGTGTGAGTAACGCTGAGGTTGATCCGCTCGACACGAAGCCTGATGTTTGAAACGGAATCAGCTCCTGAGGCTGAACATGATGATACAGCTTCCTAACTGACACTCAGCTTCCTGTGAAGCCCTGCGGCGATGTGACGTCGTGGTTGGAGCAGCGGATCGGACAGTCCTCTGTCATTAATTCACCCCTGATACAAGTCAGCACAGGTGATCCCACACAGGTACGCAGCTGCAGGCGGAGCCGGCTGCTCGCAGTCTGCTGCTGAGGAACACTGAAGAGGAGCCGTTTGTGGTTCTTTATGAAAGGAAGGGGGCGGGGACCGTTTGGATTCCCAGAAATGGAAAGTATTTTACCTTTATATAAACAAATGGTCTCTAAATCACCTGGTACGCCCAGGAAAACCCCAAAACTCTCCCTGCTGAAGCATCCTACGAAGAACAATCATTTTCCACATAATTGTTGGTGGGACGTATTTCACTCATCAGGAGCTGCAGGTAACAAAACATCTGACGACCATGTTAAACTGAGACTCTGACATCCTGCGGGGCCGGCAGACGCCATGGACGCCACAATGAAATATATATAATCTCACGGTTCCATCAGCGTTCGTGGTTACGGCCTTATTTATGGTCTCATTACACTTCATGTAAGCCACATTGACCTGACGGTGTCAGACGATAGAACCAGCCAGAAGAAGGGACTGATTGTGATGGTGTAGAAAAGGCTATATGGAGCGTTCCTCCCCTCACAGCAGGAGCTCATCACAAACAAACAATGTCTCATTATGACACACACGCAGGTGAAAATGAAACCTTAAGCGCTGTTATTTCTGAGAGGGAGCTGGTGTGTCGACGGTGAGCCGAGCTCGGTGTTAATTATTACCGCTGGGTCTCATTATGTCTGGAGTTAGACAACACAGAGAGGGAAGGAAGGAAGGAAGGAAGGAAGACGTAGATAAGAAGATGAATGGATGGACGTGAAACGGGAAAAGAGAGCTGGATTAGAGATTTTAATAAAATAATAATAAGTGCTGCACTCCTGAAAAGGTCACACACCCGAAAACCAAACAAAACATTCCATGAACTGGAGGTCAAAATAAACTCACTGCCACATGCTTCTCCATAAAAACACAGAGTCAGGATTTTAGTTTGAACAGGATCCACCAATCAGGTGTCAGCAGGCTTGGAGAGAGCAACAGCAGATGTTCTAGAATTCTGACATCATCAAAGACAGAATTCCAGAACTCTGTCTTTGATGATGTCAGAATTCTGTCTTTGATGATGTCAGAATTCTGAGAACAAATGGAACATTCTGTGAAGGTCAGAGCTAAAGAAACATCAGTGTCTCTAATCCTCTTTCATAGACCTCCATTCAACAAACAAACATTGTAGACGTAGTTTTCTTCTCCTCTTGAGGACAGACCTGACAAAGCTTTTTACTTTCAGCTACAACTAACCTGGAATTACAGATTCTGATTCAGAGACATGTTGAATCTAGATCTTAGTGGGGTCTGGATTTGAGTCTGAGAAGGGCTCTGGTCTCTGTCTGTAGTCTGAGTAGTATCCACCAATCAGATGTCAGCAGGAGAAACAGTCTGTATGGAGAGCAACAGCAGGTGTTCTAGAATTCTGACATCAAAGAAAGAATTCCAGAACTCTGTCTTTGATGATGTCAGAATTCTGTCTTTGATGATGTCAGAATTCTGTCTTTGATGATGTCAGAATTCTGTCTTTGATGATGTCAGAATTCTGTCTTTGATTATGTCAGAGTTCTGTCTTTGATGATGTCAGAGTTCTGTCTCTGATGATGTCAGAATTCTGTCTTTGATGATGTCAGAGTTCTGTCTTTGATGATGTCAGAGTTCTGTCTCTGATGATGTCAGAATTCTGTCTTTGATGATGTCAGAATTCTGTCTTTGATGATGTCAGAGTTCTGTCTTTGATGATGTCAGAATTCTGTCTTTGATGATGTCAGAATTCTGTCTTTGATGATTTCAGAGTTCTGTCTTTGATGATGTCAGAATTCTGTCTTTGATGATGTCAGAGTTCTGTCTTTGATGATGTCAGAATTCTGTCTTTGATGATTTCAGAGTTCTGTCTCTGATGATGTCAGAATTCTGTCTTTGATGATGTCAGAGTTCTGTCTTTGATGATGTCAGAATTCTGTCTTTGATGATGTCAGAATTCTGTCTTTGATGATGTCAGAGTTCTGAGAACAAATGGAACATTCCGTGAAGAAGGTCAGAGCTAAAAAAAACATCAGTGTCTCTAATCCTCTTTCATAGACCTCCATTCAACAAACAAACATTGTAGACGTAGTTTTCTTCTCCTCTTGAGGACAGACCTGACAAAGCTTGACTTTGGACTTTGGACTAATCTGCATCATGATGTTGTTATTTCAGCAAACTGAAGACCCGTTAATTACAAGAACATCACAAGAACATCAGTTTCTGTTTCAGGTTCATACCGCTGAAGGAAGCCAGAGGGAAGACTCTGTGGAACTGTTTACAGTGAAGCTGAGACTCACTAGAAACAGATGAACGGGGCATACCCAGGGAGATGTGACGAATTTAGAAATGAAGGCGTTTCTTTCAAAAACATGACGATTAATGTTTATCGTAAACAGTTACAATCTAAATATATGTGTGTGTAATTAGGTGGCGACCTCTAGTGGCTGTGTTTGGTCAGTCATATATTTGAAGTTACAGAAGTTGTGCGTTGCTTTGCACCTGACATAATAAACCCATTTATGTCATTTAAATTAAGATGATATTGTACTTATCTAAAATCTAGGAACACTCGTACTCAGGGTCCCTTAAGCTAACCGAACTGCGCCTGTTTTGCAGCTTTAATAAATTCTGGTTGAAGGATGTGTCGGTACCAGGATGTTATGCTCGATATTAAACAGAATACAAATGTAGAAAAAGCTTTTAAAATACCTTCTAACCTGCGTTTTGATGTGCTGCTGTATGCATCCTCAGTTTGCGTTCTGTGTGAGGAACTTTAAAACCTCAACATAAGAAGAGACATTTGAATATTTGTCCTCTTTGCACCTCTGGCGGTCCAGGGTCTCCGGTACATGGACCCTGGTTCACAGAGCGTCAGCATCAGGAGCGTCTGTGCAGCTCAGCTGTGTTTACTTCACTAACTCTCACAAACTGGGGTAAAAGGTTCAATCAGAGAACAAATTGCAGCCACTAAAGCTACAAACCAGACTAGCATTAACCCCTCTGTTGTTAATTAACCTCCTCTCACCCCCCCACACCACACACTCTCCTCGTAAAGGGATGGATTTTATTCAAATGAGCTTTTTTCTTCCCGTTACCGCACCTGTGCTTCTTCTGCGTCTAATTAGAAGCCAGATCCTGCAAATTTCTGCATCCGCTGACGCTACCTCTGTTATCAAATACTGAGCAAGGTAGAACTGTGCTAATTAATGTTAGAAAGAGGGGGGACACACCTGCTGATTTACATAAACCTGTGCAGGAAGAGAGAGAGAAAACAACAGGACCTCCAGTCGTCTTTCTGCAGGCCCTGGAGACATTTTAACACCCGACGTACGCTCCACTTCTCCTTCTCCTCCTCCTGTTGTTCCTCGTCTTTGTCGGGAGTCTCAATCAATCGAATCAGATTCTATTCTGAGTCAGGAACTAAGTGTTAGATCAGATTAATTTCAAGGTGAATATTCAGTCATTTTGTAATGTGCAAATAATGTTTGATTCCAGCGACGCGAGCCGGGTGCTAATCACATTCAAGACAAAGGAAAATTGAATATTGCAACAATTAGCGGGTTTGATGGAGACAGTCACACAACCGTACTGCAGAGCTTATATTTAACTCTAATAAATGACTTAAACAGTGTCTGAGGAATTGCAATTAGCATCAGTGGAGGTGTAAAGATGGTAAAAACACTGCCAGAAGCTAAATAATGAAGCAGGAGAACAAGAGGAAGTAGAGCAGATAAGACACCAGGGATCAGAAACTACACTGTGTCAGAGTTACGCCCAAATAAGGGCATGAGTGACTTGATTGACAGGCGGGAACACTGTAGCTGTTAGCCGGGAGGCTTAAGCCCCGCCTCTTTACCTCACAGTAACTTGACAGATGTTAGGTTGAGTTCAACATTTCCAATATGGCACCCGGAGACAATCGGCATCAGGAACAGACAGGTGACGTCACGGAGACTACATCCAGTTATCATACAGAATATGCTCCCACCCTTTAACCGGCATCACAGTGAGTAGCCAATAAGCTAACAAGGCTAGTGTCACGTAACTTAAAGGGATATTTCAGTGTTTTTGAAGTGGGGTCGTATGAGTTACAGTACATTAGTGCTCCTGTTAGCCACAATGAGTGCCGGTGAGCTCTTCCCCTTTAATGAGAACATTCCCAGAGGACAGGCAGGTAAGCTAGGCTACAATTCTCTGCGGACGGGGTCGCCTATTTCATGTGATTTCTCCAAAGTTAAGAAAATATGGTCCAGGCACTCATCACGGTGCAAATGCATGCACGAGTAGAAACAATTGGAGCTCTTCAGTTTGCCGTCAGTCTTTGTTTTGGCACTATTTTCAGACGCACCTCGCAGACCGGTGTTCTTCCGCTGCATGAGCATGGATACACGCCGATCAACTGTACGGTGGTGAATTTTTTTCTAACGTGACGGTTCAGAAGATATTAAGATTATGAGTTTTTGCCCAAATTAGGACATGACTGACTTGACTCCCGGTCGGGAACACATGAGGCTCAAACTCCGCCCCTTTACGTCACACTCTGCCTGGTTGAGTTCTGCATTTCCAATATGGCTGCCGCCGACGATTTGCTTCAAAACAGCGCTCAAAAGTGTCAGAACCCCAAAAAATCCCAATAAACTTTTTTTTAAAATCTCATTATTAACTCCATTACTAACCATTGAAATCAATATTTAGTGCACTGGTGTTCTTTAACTCTCACAGATCCTGGTGCAATGAGGATAACTCATTTGTTTTTCATGAATATTCATGTCACAACTTTAAAGTAAACTGTTGGTAGGACTCCCTTGCAGAGAATATTGATGTGTTTTTACTATTGGACACTTCTGACTCCTTTTAGGGTCCACTTTCACTGCCGGGTCAAATTGACCCACAAACAGTATCTGTGTAATATAAACAAGCAGGGGGGGGGGGGGTTGAAAATATGTGAGATGAACCATTTTTATTTTAAATGTTGATTACGCTAATTAAGCCAAGCAGAGGAAGTTTCATACCGAAAAAACACTTTTAACAATTTATTTTTGAAATTTTTGAATTTTGAAATGGGTCAATCCGACCCGGAACATAACAGGAGGGTTAAAACAGTCATCCCTTCAAAGCCTCTGACCTTTTAAACAAAGCTAACGTGCGTGCACAGAGAATCTGAAGATCAGGAAGGCGGGGTTAATGTGGGAGGTTGTTTGTTTAACGTACGGAGCCTGTAGCAGGGGAACAGGGTGGATCATATCCCTCCTCAGCTCCTCCAGCTACAGGCCAGTTCTCTACATATTAATCATGAATCATAAATCAAGAGAGTCTTCACTTTCACTACATTAAACAACATAAATCTTTATGAAATCCCCCGCCTGTTCAACTCCCTGAGTCTGAATCACATGTAATGTCTGATTTTACGGCTCATACCACAGGACGGGTGCTGTCACACTCATCGTTACCTTCCTTTGTCTGCTGACTCCATCACCATAAAAACTCTTAACGAGCGTCAATCAAGCCTCTTTTATAGATGTACTGTCAGTGATAATCTCCAATCTGATGTTTGTCAAACGCACGGACTATAAAATAAAGAAAACCAAGCGGTGCCAAACTGAACACCTGTATCTCCGTACCAAACAAGTGACGACGGTTTCAGGCGGCAGGAAAGAAGCTCCTGAATGAGAGAAGATTTATAACCTGGAGAGGCACGTTGGCTGAAAGGACACATGTTCATCTTTATTTCTCTGAGCTTCATATTCACATGGAATGAAAGGAAGAGACAGACAAAGAAGAGAGACAGTGGCTGGAAGAAGCAACTTGCAGAACGCTCATGTGCTTTTGAGATTGAAGTTAAACGATTATTAAAAAGTAAACATGTATTAGGGAGGCAGGTCCCTGCCAAAAACCAGCTTTAAAAGGGTTAGGGTTAGGGTTAGGGTTAGGGTTAGTGTTAGGGTTGGGGTTAGGTGAGGGGAAGCGAACCTGTCCCCCGTAACGGGGGGCAGGAGGTGCACGGTCCTTCCCCCAAGGTGCCCCACCCCACCCGCCCCAAGTCGGCCGGGGCCGGTATGGTGGTGGTCTACGGTCATCGTGGTCAGTACGGTACTGGGGGCGACCACCCCTCTTCCCATACCGTACTTCCTGCCACTCACCATGAGCCGAGCTCATGGTGACGCTTTTATCGTTTTTAAACTATATAATTTTTTTTGTCTTCTTTGTTATTTTTTATATTTTTTAATATATTTTTTATAATTTTATTATTTTTTTATTTTTTTAGTGTTTTTCTGAACTTTTTATCAAAATATGAAATCCAAAATAAAATAATGCAATTAAAATTAAATTACAAGAGTTTTAAACAAAATTAAATTCCCTAAAACTAAATTAATTTATGCCCACGCGCAACGTTTCGACCCCTTGGGTCTTCTTCAGGCCAGGGCATAAAGTGCTAAAATGAATGCAGGCAAAATGGAGCAGTTCTCCTATAAAAGGCCAGAGCAAAAGTGAGAAAGGCTCTCCCTTTCCTTTTAATTTATAGGCCTTTCTAAAAAGGCAAATGCAACACAAGTTTATTTTATGCATTAACCAACTTGCTTTAACCCAGTAATGTTAACCCCATAGTTGCCAACTGTTTTTAATTTCTATTACTATAATGAATTAATGAAATAAATACATTAATTATTTATAAGCTATTTTTAAAGACTATTAATATATGGACATAACTCAAATTAATTTATATATTTGTTTATTATATTTAAAATGATTAGTTAATATCAAATTTAGTATTGGGGGTGGGGTTAGGGTTAGGGTTAGGGTTAGGGTTAGTGTTAGGGTTAGGGTTGGGGTTGGGGTTAGGGTTAGGGTTGGGGTTGGGGTTAGGGTTGGGGTTGGGGTTAGGGTTAGGGTTAGGGTTAGGGTTGGGGTTAGGGTTAGGGTTGGGGTTGGGGTTAGGGTTAGGGTTGGGGTTGGGGTTAGGGTTAGGGTTGGGGTTAGGGTTAGGGTTAGGGTTAGGGTTGGGGTTGGGGTTAGGGTTAGGGTTGGGGTTGGGGTTAGGGTTAGGGTTGGGGTTAGGGTTAGGGTTAGGGTTAGGGTTGGGGTTAGGGTTGGGGTTGGGGTTAGGGTTGGGGTTACGGTTGGGGTTGGGGTTAGGGTTGGGGTTACGGTTGGGGTTAGGGTTGGGGTTAGGGTTGGGGTTACGGTTAGGGTTAGTGTTAGGGTTAGTGTTACGGTTGGGGTTAGGGTTAGGGTTAGGGTTGGGGTTGGGGTTGGGGTTGGGGTTAGGGTTACGGTTAGGGTTAGTGTTAGGGTTAGTGTTACGGTTGGGGTTAGGGTTAGGGTTAGGGTTGGGGTTGGGGTTGGGGTTGGGGTTAGGGTTGGGGTTACGGTTAGGGTTAGTGTTAGGGTTGGGGTTGGGGTTGGGGTTAGGGTTGGGGTTAGGGTTAGGGTTAGGGTTAGGGTTGGGGTTAGGGTTAGGGTTGGGGTTGGGGTTGGGGTTGGGGTTAGGGTTAGGGTTGGGGTTGGGGTTAGGGTTGGGGTTGGGGTTAGGGTTAGGGTTGGGGTTGGGGTTAGGGTTAGGGTTGGGTTTGGGGTTACGGTTGGGGTTGGGGTTAGGGTTAGGGTTAGGGTTAGGGTTAGGGTTAGTGTTAGGGTTGGGGTTGGGGTTAGGGTTAGGGTTGGGGTTGGGTTTGGGGTTAGGGTTGGGGTTGGGGTTAGGGTTAGGGTTGGGGTTAGGGTTAGGGTTGGGGTTGGGGTTAGGGTTAGGGTTGGGGTTGGGGTTACGGTTGGGGTTAGGGTTAGGGTTAGTGTTGGGGTTAGGGTTAGGACAAGAACCAAGCTCAAGCAAACTGAACCAGAACCGAACCAGAACCGAACCAAAACTGAACCAGAACCGAACCAGCACTGAACCAGAACAGAACCAGAACAGAACTGAAGCAAACAGAACCAGAACCAAACCAGAACCAAACCAGAACCAAACCAGAACCAAACCAGAACCACAACCAATCTCAAGCAAACTGAACCAGAACCGAACCAGAACCGAACCAGAACCAAACTAAAACCGAACCAGAACCGAACCGAACCAGAACCAGAACCGAACCAGAACCGAACCAGAACCGAACCAGAACCGGACCAGAACTGAACCAGAACAGAACTGAAGCAAACAGAACCAGAACCAAACCAGAACCAAACCAGAACCAAACCGGAACCAAACCAGAACCAGAACCAAACTCAAGCAAACTGAACCAGAACCGAACCCGAACCAGAACCGAACCAGAACTGAACCGAAGCAAACAGAACCAGAACCGTACTCAAGCAAACAGAAACAGAACCAGAACCAAACTGGAGCAAACATTATTAATGTCCTCAGTTTGGATGGTCTGATCCGGTTTCTCCTCAGTGAGTATTTGCCCGGTCTTTGAGAAGAACCCTAACCCTAACCCTCTCAGAAGGAACAGATGAAGCCACGATACACAGCCTCCCCTCCATCACCTGTATCCTATATCCTCACATGTGATTGGCCGCATGGCCGCCATGCTGACCAATCAAAACAAAGTTCTGAGCTGGGGCTGAGCACTGAGAGAGCTAAGCAGGGACAGGAACTAACTGGGAGCCGGCTCTCTCTGGATGTGAGCCGGATCTTCTGATTCACACATTGTCTGCCTGCCTCCCTACCTGCCTGCCTGTCTGTCTGTCTGTCTGCCTGTCTGTCTGTCTGCCTGTCTGTCTGTCTGTCTGTCTGCCTGCCTCCCTGCCTGTCTATCTGTCTGTCTGTCTGTCTGTCTGTCTGTCTGTCTGTCTGTCTGCCTGTCTGCCTGTCTGTCTGTCTGCCTGCCTCCCTGCCTGTCTGTCTGCCTGCCTCCCTGCCTGTCTGTCTGTCTGTCTGTCTGTCTGTCTGTCTGTCTGTCTGTCTGCCTGTCTGCCTGTCTGTCTGTCTGTCTGCCTCCCTGCCTCCCTGCCTCCCTGCCTGTCTGTCTGTCTGTCTGTCTGTCTGTCTTCCTGTCTGCCTCCCTGCCTGTCTGCCTCCCTGCCTGTCTGTCTGTCTGCCTGTCTGTCTGTCTGTCTGTCTGTCTGTCTGTCTGTCTGTCTGTCTGTCTGTCTGTTTTATTGAATTGTTTCCTTTCTTTCTGAAAACATTCTTCAGTTAATATTTGTGATCCAGTCTGTGACTCGGTGTAGTTTGAGGAGCTTTAAACTTTAAACTTGTGACTCCCTGTTCCATCATCTTCAGGTTTCCCAGCATGCCGCAGTGAAAAGACATTAGTTAGTGAGCTGAGCTAATTTGTTTAAAAAGGCAGCACAGGTTAAGAGGAGGCCTCGTTATCCGTCTCCGTCTTTTCAAACAGTGACAGCGAGCCTCTTTGTGGACACCCCCCCCTCTTCCTCTGCTTGTTTAGCTGCAGCCATGCATGCTTAAAAACGGGGAGGAGGACGCCACATCCTGCAAATTAGCAGGCTGATTTCCCTCGCGGGGTTTGGACAGAGGGTTCCCGCGGCTCATCGCCAGGCCCTAAACACTGAGGCGCGTCACAGTGGCTGAACAAGATGGCCGCCTACGATTCAAAACGCTCCAGCCGGTGTTTTTACAAACGGGGATTACCCAAATGTCCACTACACGGTCTGTTTACCGCTGCAGCAGGGAGGAGAAGGACTGTCAGCTGTGGACTAAAGTTCAGACCTGAGTTCAGTCTGTGAGTTCAGCAGAGGAACCAACACGCGATCCTGAAATTATCATACAAGATCCTGTTTCACTGAGTCACAGTCCTTTGTTTGATCACCCTGATCCACAATAGAGAACTAAAGAAAGATTCTGATGCTTTCTCGTTCTTTGTAAGGATTATAACCTCTCTGTTATAACCACAGTCACAAGACCAGATCTTTAAGGTGTCCTGGTTTACTTATAGTCTCAAACAAGTACCTTCAAAGTTAACAACACAGGGAAGAGAGACGAACAGTTTAAACCTCCGTCAGTAACAGGCTGACGCCAAACTAAAGCCCTGTTCACACAGGATGAGTGTTACCTGTTGACCTCTGATGGTGTGTTATCATGTCTGAGTGTGTCTGTGCTTTTAATACGATCTGAATCTCAGTGATTTGGGACAGGGATTTCTTTAGGTCTCTGAGGCTTTTTCCCTCCTCTGATCAAACATGGAGGCGTTAGCGTTAGCGTTAGCATGTTTGTGTGTTTTATTGCTGCTGAATGTGAGTTATCAGACATACTATATGATCATTCAGAGCTACTGTCTGATGGTTGTTCTAATCATTAGAACGACCAGGAGGTTCCGGATTGTTCTTTTTCATTTTAATAATAATAATAATAATAATAATAATAATAATACATTTTATTTATAAAAGCGCTTTAAAAGGTTCTCCAAGCGCTTTACATGAAAATACAATTATACAATAGGAAGCAAAAGGAAAACAGTGCAAAAAAGCAAAGAAAAGCAAGGCAGCAAAATAAAACAAAACAAGAAAAAAATCAATCAGTTATAGTTTAACAGCCTTTGTAAAAAGGTGTGTTTTGAGTCCGGATTTGAATTTGGTGAGTGAGGGAGAGAATCTGAGGTGTTGGGGGAGAGAGTTCCAGAGGGTGGGGGCAGCGACAGAGAAGGCCCTGTCCCCCCAGGTTCTGTGCTTGGGTTTGGTGAGAGGGGTGAGGAGGTTGGCGTTGGTGGAGCGGAGGTTGTGGAGGGATTATATGGCTGCAGAAGGTCGGTGAGGTAGGAGGGAGCTAGGTTATGGAGGGCTTTATAGGTGATGAGTAGGATCTTGTACTGTATTCTGAAGGGGATGGGAAGCCAATGGAGATTCTGGAGGACTGGGGTGATGTGGTCTCTGGAGCGGGTATGAGTGAGGAGGCGTGCAGCTGAGTTTTGTATGTATTGTAATTTGTTGAGGAGGGTGTTGGGTGTACCGTAGAGGATGCTATTGCAGTAATCGAGTCTTGAGGTGATGAAGGCGTGGATGAGAGTTTCAGGGAGGGGCGGAGACGGGCGATGTTTTTGAGGTGGAAGAAAGCGTTTTTTGAAATATTGTTAATGTGTTGTTGAAAGTTAAGTGACTGATCAAAAATGATACCAAGGTTACGGATGTGGGTGGATGCTGAAACAGTGGATTTATCAATAGTGAGTGAAAAGTGTGGGCAGGTGGAGGTGAGGGATTTTGGGCCTATGATGAGAATTTCGGATTTATTACAATTGAGTTTGAGAAAGTTTGTTTGCATCCAGGAGTTTATTTCAGTGAGGCAGTTTGTGAGGGTGGTGTGGGAAGCAGCGGTGATGGATGTGGTTGAAATGTAAAGCTGGATGTCGTCGGCATAACAGTGGAAATGGAGGCCGTGGCGGCGTATGATGTGACCAAGGGGGAGCATGTAGATGATAAAGATTAATTTGTTTGATTAGGACAATGCACATGAATCAACATTTCAGCAGTATGCATCACTGGCTACGTTTCCATGAGACTTTTAATTCCTCTTTAATTCAGAGTAAAAATTAAATCCTCTTTAAAAATATTAAAAATGACCTTGTAAATAATTCAGAATGAGAATGATCATTCTGAATGAAACTTCAATCTGAAGTAAGTGTCTGCTTTATTCTGATTTTAAATCTGAATTGAATAATTCCTCCATCATGTATACGTTCATTCTGCTTTAAATTAACTCCGGTCGTTCTGAGCATGCTCGTTCCCTTGTCCTGTCGCCATGACGCACATATTCCAAGATGGCCGCCCGAAGCAAGCGTTGGACTCGAGCCGAGACTCTTTATTTAATAGGAGCCTTAGAAGAAATGGATATCATGAAAAGAGTTGATGGACAGAAGCATCAACATGTGGACCTTCTTAAATCTGTAGTGTCTAATTGTCCTTATTGTGTGGTCTTCATGTTGTAACTGAAAATAAAAGAAGCAGGAACTGGAGTCTGTTTTCTTCTGGTAGATGTAAATACATCACGCCCGCCCCTGTCCAATCAGAACCCTTCCCAACCCCCAGACCTTAAAGGTGACATATCATGCAAAATGTTCTTTTTAATGCTTCTCTCCCTGAAATCTGTGTCCCTGTCTACAAACCCCCTGAAAAGTCAAAGACTCCATTCTGCCCCTGTTCTGATTTCTCCACCTTTCTGTAAATGTGTGCTGAAACCAGCCGTTTCAGTTTTCAGTGTTTTTCATACGTCACAACGCCATCCGGTCTGTAACAGGAAGTCAGAGCTCGGAGCTTGTTCAGCCCATAGACTGTATAAAATACAACTCAACCCCTCCTCCGTTTTTCATTCCCTGCACACATGTGTGCTAACAAGGAGCTTAGGAGGGAGGCATGCTAGTTGTAGGCTGTCTTAATAAACACAAAGGTCGCTTTGACTCCCCACGTCTGCAGATTTGAAGATCTAGTGGATGATTTGTATTTATCATGGATAAGTGCTAGCGCTAGTTAGCATAGCCACATAGCTACATGTTGGTAGCTGTGTACCAAGACACACGTCGACATGCTGACAAATAAAACAACAAGAAACACTAAATCTGTGACCAATGGTTCAGAAAGGTCCTGCTGCAGGCGCCTCTCCGTCAGGATCAGATTCTGGATCAGATTCAGAGGGTTGAAGTAACGCGGGTCTCTGAGCAGCCGTGTATATTCAGCCAACATGTAAACATTAGATCAACGTGCTGGACAGCCGAGGAGGCCACACCCACTTCCTGAGGGGGCGTGGTCAGAGAGAAAACAGCCTGTTCTGAGGAGGACTGAAGAAGAGGGGTTTACAGGCAGACCAGAATCTGATTTCAAAGTGTTTTTTTGAGCATAAACTTTAAAGACATGTTTTGGGGACCTCTTAGACCAATATATGTTGATGAAAAGAGCGTGATATGTCACCTTTAAGAGGAATAAAGACCATTAAACATGTTTTTCATGTAAACCTCAATTCAGAATGACTATTTCCAAGTAAACATGAAGGAGAATACTTTAATTCAGAATTAAAAACATCATGTAACCGTGGCCACTGTTAATATTCCAGAATTAGCACGATAGCTACATTTCACCTGTAGTCCAGAGGCAGGTACTTACTTTTTTTCAAATTTTACAAACAAAATGTAAACTTTAGTGACTTTATATATAAACTGAATGGAAGGTGGGGCCCTCGGGGAACGGGCATCAAATGAGGAAACAGATATTATTCATGAGAACACGCCTGGTTTGTTTTTAAACTGATGTTTCAGTGTTTCCAGAATTCTGGAGTTTTTGCAGGATTCAGAAATGTTTGCTGTCAAACTGGCCGGCACTAAAAAAGAAAGCCTTCCTTAAACTCTGATGGAGACCCGTTCACAGAGAGAGCAAACTAACATCCATCAAATCTCCACATGTTCTATCTTTAAACACGCTCACCATCTTCGTGGGGGGAACGGTGTGTGAACACATTTAGAGAATTAAAAAATAACAGCACTTTATTTACTGTCCATTAAAACCACAACATTTTATTCAGCACTGGGGTCGTGAAAACTTGACCTCAGCCTTATCCAACATGGCTGCCATGACCTGCCATGACAGATATGAGTCACTCTTTCCTCCTCCTCCTCCTCCTCCTCCTCCTCCTCCTCCTCCTCCTCCTCCTCCCCCTCCTCCTCCTCCCTTCATGTAAATGTGAGAGGAACATGGAGGTAATAATGGCTCACCTGTTTTACATAAAGAGCAATGAGCCAGTAAACTGCTTTGGGTTTGTCTTCATGTGCAGGGAAAACATGGAGGGAGGGGAGTTATCATGACTCTATCATCATCATCATTACCATCATCATCATCATCATCATCATCATCATCATCATCATGCTTACATGTGAAAATACTGATGATACAAGCTCTGCTGCTCCACTCGTTTAATCCCCCATCTGACCGTCAATCTGCTCTCCGACTGTCAGAGAAGATTTCCAGTTTGTGACCACATTAGTCATTTCTCTGCGGTTTGGAGCGTCCGTCATCGTAAAAATATGAAGAAGGTAAAATATGATATCTGCAGACGTTCAGCAGTTTGACCCTGAAGTAAGAGCTGCTGGTTCGTCTCCAACACGTCTGATTCTCTGACTGCTGCTGCGTCTCAGAGAGTGAAATATAAAAGAACGTTTTAATATTAACGGACAGGAACCAAAGAAAAAACTAGAAACAGAGATTCAAGTGTTTTATAAAATAGTCCAAAATAATCCTGCTGATTTAACATTTCATACTCTAATCCGTCTGATACACAAACACTGGGATCCTGTCTTTCCCTCTCTCTCCTCTCTCTGCCTGTCTCTCACTTTAACTCTTCCTGTCCCATTAAAGTTACTAACCATAGACCTTTCTGGAGTCCCTGAGCTCCCTTGTCTCGTAGGTTCCTCTGGATCTCTGCTGGAGATTCCTTTTTAGGGTCTGTTATTCATCCTTTCTTTCTTTCTTTCTTTCTTCTTTCTTTCTTTCTTTCTTTCTTTCTTTCTTTCCTTTTTCCTTTTCTTTCTTTCTTCTTTCTTTCTTTCTTTCTTTCCATGTTCTTCTCTTTCTTCTTTCTTCCTTTTTTCTTATCCCATTCCGTTTTCCCTTCTATCCTTTCCCTTTCACATTTATTTCCTTTCTTTCTTCTTTCTATTCATTTTTCCTTCCATTTTTTTCTTCTTTCTTATCCCCTCCTTTCCTTCCCCATTTCTTCTCCTCTTTTTCTTTCTTCTGGTCTCCCTCTCTTCTCTCTTTTCTTAGACCTTTCTGGAGTCCCTGAGCTCCCTTGTCTCGTAGGTTCCTCTGGATCTCTGCTGCTGTGGACGTGGTCCAGACTCCAGCTGCTACAACTACTACTATCCGTCTCCCCACTATCATCTCTCTCTCTCTCTTCATGTCCCTCTATCCCTCTCTCCAACACGGTCTCAGCAGATGTGTGTCTAACATGAGTCTGGTCCTGCTGGAGGTTTCTGCCTGTTAAAGGAAGTTTGTCCTTGCCACTGTAACTTGCTAAATGCTGCAAAGTGCTCTGCTCATGGTGGATTAAGATGAGATCAGACTGAGTCCTGTCTGGAAGATGGGACTGGATCTGATCCGGTCTTGATGTTGGGTCTTTGTTGGTAATAGAACATAGTGGACGGTCTAGACCTGCTCTTTTATGCTTCATCAACCAACGTAAACAAACTGTATTTATAGAAGCTGTGGACAGACGTGAGCTTTGTGAGGATGCTAACAGCTCATCTCTACAATCAGACGCAAAACAAGAGCAAGCTCCGCAGAGCTGCAGAACTTTAAGGTGTTTGTGTTTGAGCATCATTAATGCAGCATGCATCTTAAGTCTGACGTTGAGGTCGTGATCGAATCTTTAAGAATTCACCTTTTTGCTTCGACTAGATGGGAAATATCCTGCAGAACTGAAAGCTACAGCGTCTCTGAACGCTCTGTGATGCTGCAGAGAAAGAGAGACCGACGAGTGTCACACAATCACAGTTATTAACATGATTGTTCTAGTAAAGTATAAATGTGTGCAGCTCTCAGACGAGCAGAAGCTAACTCCACGTTCTCATTCTGCAGTGTGAGTTCAGCTGGAAGGCGGCAGAAGCTGAGAGATCACTTTCCTCCTCACACGGTTTAATAATAGTTCACATTTGGTGAGAATTGCACAGAGAGCCTCTGAAGGAAGCACAAAACTGACTGGGCTGTGAGCGCAGAGAGCCGCTGCCAGCAGGAGACAGTCGGTGTGAGTTTAAAGCGTTGGTTTAAAAGTTGTAATCGTAAGCATATGCACCGCAATCTGTTCTGTTATTTATTGGTGCGCTAATCACCGCGCGCAGCAACATTTCTCTCCTCTCCCTCCTCGCTCCGCCTGCACGAGGAGCTCGCACGAATCTGGAAGGATTTCACAAGTAATACTTCATAGGCTAATCTCACTCCATGACTCTAATTAACGCATCATTAAAAGCATAATTCAGATAATTATAATTTCTCACTTTTTAAATGAGAGATGGGGAAGAAGGGGAAGGGTGTCTGAGGAGCCAATTTAGTGAGTGAAACAGATTCTGAGGCGAGCGGGTGGGTGGAGGGAGAAACACGGCGAGGAGAAACACACGAAAAAACAGAGAAGAAGAAACAAACGACGGTCTGCTGTGAGAAAGAAAACACTGCAAACGACGAGGAGGACAGGAAGAGAGGTGAGCGGGGGGCAGGTAGAACTGAGCTCACCTGAGAGCAAAGGTCCAGATTTAGAGACGTGTTCTGATCAAACTCCTTAAGGAACATGTGCTCTAATAAGTCTCTAAAGACTCTTCAGATCGAGAACTGACTAGAACCAGGAAGAGAGACCACATCTCTACACGGACTCCTTCTTCTGACCTCCAAAGCTCTTAAT
>NC_048279.1:37173676-37241176 GCF_009762535.1 Notolabrus celidotus
CTTTTGTACTTGGAATCAACCCTCTATCTCCCTCTGTCGTTGAAATATGAACCTTTGAAAGATTTCCAGATTTTCATCTATCGGCATGGCCATAGATGAGAATCTGGAATTACTTTCCGGCTTGATAACTCAACCTTACATGTACCTAGAGTGATGTAATTACCTGTATATGATCTAGCAATCTACAGGCTTCCTTTTGTACTTGGAAACAGACCTCTATCTCCCTCTGTCGTTGAAATATGAACCTTTGAAAGATGTCATGTCAATATTTAAACAGGAAGTGTTTTGGATGGTGTATGTCTTCATTTTGGGTTACTTTCCATGGTGACAAAGTAGCCCATCCACTGGTGGGGGTCCGTGGGGTCCGTGGGGTCTGGGGAAAGTGCACACCAGTCACACACAAAGCCACGATGAACATACTCACAGTTCAGCCTTCTAGTTCAAAGCATTTCTGAAATTTCCTTGAAAAACACTGAAAAACGCGACCTTTAACCACCTTTTCAGTGACCTTTGACACTTGGGAAGGTAGCACCTGTCTAAAATTAACAACACACATTGTACCTATGGTCATGATGAATACTGTATAAGCTCAGCCCTGTATCTCAAAGCATGTAGGATTTATTCAAGAAAAGGGGACTTCAGGCCTCCTCACCTTTTTCAGCCAAGTGTGGAAAACACACCTTTTCGTGTGCCACGAGGCCCTCGTTGTCACCAGCATCCCCAAAATCACCACACACCTTGTACATGCACTCATGATGAACATACAGCCAGCTCAGACTCCTAGCTCAAAGCATTTCTGAAATTTCCTTGAAAGAAACTCAAAAAGGCGACTTTTAACCACTTTTTCAGTGACCTTTGACACCTAGGAAGGTAGCACCTGTCTGAAAAGCACACCACACATTGCACCTATAGTCATGATGAATACTGTGTAAGCTCAGCCCTGTATCTCAAAGCATGTAGGATTTATTCAAGAAAAGGGGACTTCAGGCCTCCTCGCCTTTTTCAGCCAAGTGTGGAAAACACACCTTTTCGTGTGCCACGAGGCCCTCATTGTGACCAGCAGCCCCAAAATCACCACACACCTTGTACATGCAGTCACAATGAACATAAAGCCAGGTCAGCCTTCTAGTTCAAAGCATTTCTGAAATTTCCTTGAAAAACACTGAAAAACGCGACCTTTAACCACCTTTTCAGTGACCTTTGACACTTGGCAAGGTAGCACCTGTCTGAAAACCACACCACACATTGCACCTATAGTCATGATGAATACTGTGTAAGCTCAGCCCTGTACCTTCAAGCAGGTAGGATTTATTAAAGAAAAGGTGACTTCAGGCCTCCTCGCCTTTTTCAGCCAAGTGTGGAAAACACACCTTTTCGTGTGCCACGCGGCCCTCATTTTCACTAGAGACCCCAAAATCACCCCAAACCTTTTACATGCACTCATGATGAACATACAGCCAGCTCAGACTCCTAGCTCAAAGCATTTCTGAAATTTCCTTGAAAAACACTGAAAAACGCGACTTTTAACCACTTTTCCAGTAACCTTTGACACCTAGGAAGGTAGCACCTGTCTGAAAATCACACCACACATTGCACCTATAGTCATGATGTATAATGTGTAAGCTCAGCCCTGTATCTCAAAGCATCGCAGTTTGACCTGTCCGTGACAGTTGGGGAATTTCACCAGATGTGGTGAAATTTCGAGCTACGGGTCTGATTTTGACATATGTTATAGAGCTCTCCGAGAGCTTCCTAACTGTGTTTGTCCCTCATCCCTCACTGCTTCTGTTAAAGAGATACAGCACCTAAAGTAGTGAGAAATGTCAGACTTTGGCGCCCCCTAGCTCCAGACAGGAAGGGGTCACAGCTTTGGTTCAAAGACGTCGCGGCTCAGCTCAGCGTGCCCTTTCCATCGATGCCTTGCTTGTGGCCCTCGGACTACATTTGGCCAAGTTGGCTTGGTTCATGTCCTTAAGCAGGAAGGCCTAAAAGTCTATCGAACACGAAGGCCTCGCTGCAGTCAAATCTCTGCTGGGGTTCGAAAAATAGACTTCGAGCTACGGGTCTGATTTTGACATATGTGATAGAGCTCTCCGAGAGCTTCCTAACTGTGTTTGTCCCTCATCCCTCACTGCTTCTGTTAAAGAGATACAGCACCTAAAGTAGTGAGAAATGTCAGACTTTGGCGCCCCCTAGCTCCATACAGGAAGGGGTCACAGCTTTGGTTCAAAGACATCGCGGCTCAGCTCAGCGTGCCCTTTCCATCGATGCCTTGCTTGTGGCCCTCGGACTACATTTGGCAAAGTTGGCTTGGTTCATGTCCTTAAGCAGGAAGGCCTAAAAGTCTATCGATCATGAAAGCCTCGCTGCAGTCAAACCTCTGCCGGGGTTCGAAAAATAGACTTCGAGCTACGGGTCTGATTTTGACATATGTTATAGAGCTCCTCGAGATGGTTCGGGAACCACTCCCCGCATGTCCCTAGCCTTTAGCGTTTCCAAGTTATGGCCTTCCAAAAATCAGAGGTCAAAAGTTGACTTGACAAAACTTCACACAGTCTTTTTGGGGCCTACAAGGCCATACAATGGGATAGAGACTTGGAACCACTACTGGCTGAAACCTTGTTTCCTGCTGATGAATGGTTGTCAATTTTGATCCCACTGACCCCACAGGAAGGACCCCAAAAGGGTCCCCAAAGTCAGGTGGGGCCGCATGCTTTGCATAGATTACATTTTGGAACCCATTGATTAGATGTAAATAGGGAAGGAAGATTTACCCTCCCATCACCTTGAATACTTGAGGAAGGAGGGCACTGAGGGCACTTTTGCATTCATGTCACCGAGGCCTTTCAGGTGCACCACGTTCCATGTCTCTATCACCCGTCGTTGAGGAGTTTGCTCCAGAATGACACCATCTAGATGGCGCTGATATATGTGATAGAGCTCTCCGAGAGCTTTCCAACTGTGTTTGTCCCTCATCCCTCACTGCTTCTGTTAAAGAGATACAGCACCTAAAGTAGTGAGAAATGTCAGACTTTGGCGCCCCCTAGCTCCAGACAGGAAAGGGTCACAGCTTTGCTTCAAAGTCATAGCGGCTCAGCTCAGCGTGCCCTTTCCATCGATGCCTTGCTTGTGGCCCTCGGACTACATTTGGCCAAGTTGGCTTGGTTCATGTCCTTAAGCAGGAAGGCCTAAAAGTCTATCGATCACGAAAGCCTCGCTGCAGTCAAATCTCTGCTGGGGTTCGAAAAATAGACTTCGAGCTACGGGTCTGATTTTGACATATGTGATAGAGCTCTCCGAGAGCTTCCTAACTGTGTTTGTCCCTCATCCCTCACCGCTTCTGTTAAAGAGATACAGCACCTAAAGTAGTGAGAAATGTCAGACTTTGGCGCCCCCTAGCTCCAGACAGGAAGGGGTCACAGCTTTGGTTCAAAGACGTCGCGGCTCAGCTCAGCGTGCCCTTTCCATCGATGCCTTGCTTGTGGCCCTCGGACTACATTTGGCCACCTAGGGTGATGCAGCCACCTGTCTTTGATGAAGCAATCTACAAGCTTCTATGTGTACTTGGAATCAGCCCTCTATCAGCAACTCTTACTGCCATGGGCTAGGGTTAGGGGTTAGGGTTAGCCCTAATCCTCTATTTGGTGGGTTAGGGGTAGGGTTTACAGTTAGGGGTTAGGATTCGGGTCACCTAGGGTGATCCAGCCACGTGTCTTTGATCCAGCAATCTACAAGGGTCTATTTGGGGGGTTAGGGGTAGGGTTAGGGGTTAGGATTCGGGTCACCTAGGGTGATGCAGCCACGTGTCTTTGATTCAGCAACCTATAAGCTTCCATTTGTACTTGGAAACAGACCTCTATCTCCCTCTGTCGTTGAAATATGAACCTTTGAAAGATGTCATGTCAATATTTAAACAGGAAGTGTTTTGGATGGTGTATGTCTTCATTTTGGGTTACTTTCCATGGTGACAAAGTAGCCCATCCACTGGTGGGGGTCCGTGGAGTCCGTGGGGTCTGGGGAAAGTGCACACCAGTCACACACCAAGCCACGATGAACATACTCACAGTTCAGCCTTCTAGTTCAAAGCATTTCTGAAATTTCCTTGAAAAACACTGAAAAACGCGACCTTTAACCACCTTTTCAGTGACCTTTGACACTTGGGAAGGTAGCACCTGTCTAAAATTAACAACACACATTGTACCTATGGTCATGATGAATACTGTATAAGCTCAGCCCTGTATCTCAAAGCATGTAGGATTTATTCAAGAAAAGGGGACTTTTAACCACTTTTTCAGTGACCTTTGACACTTGGGAAGGTAGCACCTGTCTGAAAAGCACACCACACATTGCACCTATAGTCATGATGAATACTGTGTAAGCTCAGCCCTGTATCTCAAAGCATGTAGGATTTATTCAAGAAAAGGGGACTTCAGGCCTCCTCGCCTTTTTCAGCCAAGTGTGGAAAACACACCTTTTCGTGTGCCACGAGGCCCTCATTGTGACCAGCAGCCCCAAAATCACCACACACCTTGTACATGCAGTCACAATGAACATAAAGCCAGGTCAGCCTTCTAGTTCAAAGCATTTCTGAAATTTCCTTGAAAAACACTGAAAAACGCGACCTTTAACCACCTTTTCAGTGACCTTTGACACTTGGCAAGGTAGCACCTGTCTGAAAACCACACCACACATTGCACCTATAGTCATGATGAATACTGTGTAAGCTCAGCCCTGTACCTTCAAGCAGGTAGGATTTATTAAAGAAAAGGTGACTTCAGGCCTCCTCGCCTTTTTCAGCCAAGTGTGGAAAACACACCTTTTCGTGTGCCACGCGGCCCTCATTTTCACTAGAGACCCCAAAATCACCCCAAACCTTTTACATGCACTCATGATGAACATACAGCCAGCTCAGACTCCTAGCTCAAAGCATTTCTGAAATTTCCTTGAAAAACACTGAAAAACGCGACTTTTAACCACTTTTCCAGTAACCTTTGACACCTAGGAAGGTAGCACCTGTCTGAAAATCACACCACACATTGCACCTATAGTCATGATGTATAATGTGTAAGCTCAGCCCTGTATCTCAAAGCATCGCAGTTTGACCTGTCCGTGACAGTTGGGGAATTTCACCAGATGTGGTGAAATTTCGAGCTACGGGTCTGATTTTGACATATGTGATAGAGCTCTCCGAGAGCTTCCTAACTGTGTTTGTCCCTCATCCCTCACTGCTTCTGTTAAAGAGATACAGCACCTAAAGTAGTGAGAAATGTCAGACTTTGGCGCCCCCTAGCTCCAGACAGGAAGGGGTCACAGCTTTGGTTCAAAGACGTCGCGGCTCAGCTCAGCGTGCCCTTTCCATCGATGCCTTGCTTGTGGCCCTCGGACTACATTTGGCCAAGTTGGCTTGGTTCATGTCCTTAAGCAGGAAGGCCTAAAAGTCTATCGATCACGAAAGCCTCGCTGCAGTCAAATCTCTGCTGGGGTTCGAAAAATAGACTTCGAGCTACGGGTCTGATTTTGACATATGTGATAGAGCTCTCCGAGAGCTTCCTAACTGTGTTTGTCCCTCATCCCTCACTGCTTCTGTTAAAGAGATACAGCACCTAAAGTAGTGAGAAATGTCAGACTTTGGCGCCCCCTAGCTCCATACAGGAAGGGGTCACAGCTTTGGTTCAAAGACATAGCGGCTCAGCTCAGCGTGCCCTTTCCATCGATGCCTTGCTTGTGGCCCTCGGACTACATTTGGCAAAGTTGGCTTGGTTCATGTCCTTAAGCAGGAAGGCCTAAAAGTCTATCGATCACGAAGGCCTCGCTGCAGTCAAATCTCTGCCGGGGTTCGAAAAATAGACTTCGAGCTACGGGTCTGATTTTGACATATGTTATAGAGCTCCTCGAGATGGTTCGGGAACCACTCCCCGCATGTCCCTAGCCTTTAGCGTTTCCAAGTTATGGCCTTCCAAAAATCAGAGGTCAAAAGTTGACTTGACAAAACTTCACACAGTCTTTTTGGGGCCTACAAGGCCATACAATGGGATAGAGACTTGGAACCACTACTGGCTGAAACCTTGTTTCCTGCTGATGAATGGTTGTCAATTTTGATCCCACTGACCCCACAGGAAGGACCCCAAAAGGGTCCCCAAAGTCAGGTGGGGCCGCATGCTTTGCATAGATTACATTTTGGAACCCATTGATTAGATGTAAATAGGGAAGGAAGATTTACCCTCCCATCACCTTGAATACTTGAGGAAGGAGGGCACTGAGGGCACTTTTGCATTCATGTCACCGAGGCCTTTCAGGTGCACCACGTTCCATGTCTCTATCACCCGTCGTTGAGGAGTTTGCTCCAGAATGACACCATCTAGATGGCGCTGATATATGTGATAGAGCTCTCCGAGAGCTTTCCAACTGTGTTTGTCCCTCATCCCTCACTGCTTCTGTTAAAGAGATACAGCACCTAAAGTAGTGAGAAATGTCAGACTTTGGCGCCCCCTAGCTCCAGACAGGAAGGGGTCACAGCTTTGGTTCAAAGACGTCGCGGCTCAGCTCAGCGTGCCCTTTCCATCGATGCCTTGCTTGTGGCCCTCGGACTACATTTGGCCAAGTTGGCTTGGTTCATGTCCTTAAGCAGGAAGGCCTACAAGTCTATCGATCACAAAAGCCTCGCTGCAGTCAAATCTCTGCCGGGGTTCGAAAAATAGACTTCGAGCTACGGGTCTGATTTTGACATATGTGATAGAGCTCTCCGAGAGCTTCCTAACTGTGCTTGTCCCTCATCCCTCACCTGCTTCTGTTAAAGAGATACAGCACCTAAAGTAGTGAGAAATGTCAGACTTTGGCGCCCCCTAGCTCCAGACAGGAAAGGGTCACAGCTTTGCTTCAAAGTCATAGCGGCTCAGCTCAGCGTGCCCTTTCCATCGATGCCTTGCTTGTGGCCCTCGGACTACATTTGGCCAAGTTGGCTTGGTTCATGTCCTTAAGCAGGAAGGCCTAAAAGTCTATCGATCATGAAAGCCTCGCTGCAGTCAAATCTCTGCCGGGGTTCGAAAAATAGACTTCGAGCTACGGGTCTGATTTTGATATATGTGATAGAGCTCTCCGAGAGCTTCCTAACTGTGTTTGTCCCTCATCCCTCACTGCTTCTGTTAAAGAGATACAGCACCTAAAGTAGTGAGAAATGTCAGACTTTGGCGCCCCCTAGCTCCAGACAGGAAGGGTCACAGCTTTGGTTCAAAGACGTCGCGGCTCAGCTCAGCGTGCCCTTTCCATCGATGCCTTGCTTGTGGCCCTCGGACTACATTTGGCCACCTAGGGTGATGCAGCCACCTGTCTTTGATGAAGCAATCTACAAGCTTCTATGTGTACTTGGAATCAGCCCTCTATCAGCAACTCTTACTGCCATGGGCTAGGGTTAGGGGTTAGGGTTAGCCCTAATCCTCTATTTGGTGGGTTAGGGGTAGGGTTTACAGTTAGGGGTTAGGATTCGGGTCACCTAGGGTGATCCAGCCACGTGTCTTTGATCCAGCAATCTACAAGGGTCTATTTGGGGGGTTAGGGGTAGGGTTAGGGGTTAGGATTCGGGTCACCTAGGGTGATGCAGCCACGTGTCTTTGATTCAGCAACCTATAAGCTTCCATTTGTAGTTGGAAACAGACCTCTATCTCCCTCTGTCGTTGAAATATGAACCTTTGAAAGATGTCATGTCAATATTTAAACAGGAAGTGTTTTGGATGGTGTATGTCTTCATTTTGGGTTACTTTCCATGGTGACAAAGTAGCCCATCCACTGGTGGGGGTCCGTGGAGTCCGTGGGGTCTGGGGAAAGTGCACACCAGTCACACACCAAGCCACGATGAACATACTCACAGTTCAGCCTTCTAGTTCAAAGCATTTCTGAAATTTCCTTGAAAAACACTGAAAAACGCGACCTTTAACCACCTTTTCAGTGACCTTTGACACTTGGGAAGGTAGCACCTGTCTAAAATTAACAACACACATTGTACCTATGGTCATGATGAATACTGTATAAGCTCAGCCCTGTATCTCAAAGCATGTAGGATTTATTCAAGAAAAGGGGACTTCAGGCCTCCTCACCTTTTTCAGCCAAGTGTGGAAAACACACCTTTTCGTGTGCCACGAGGCCCTCGTTGTCACCAGCAGCCCCAAAATCACCACACACCTTGTACATGCACTCATGATGAACATACAGCCAGCTCAGACTCCTAGCTCAAAGCATTTCTGAAATTTCCTTGAAAGAAACTCAAAAAGGCGACTTTTAACCACTTTTTCAGTGACCTTTGACACCTAGGAAGGTAGCACCTGTCTGAAAAGCACACCACACATTGCACCTATAGTCATGATGTATACTGTGTAAGCTCAGCCCTGTATCTCAAAGCATGTAGGATTTATTCAAGAAAAGGGGACTTCAGGCCTCCTCGCCTTTTTCAGCCAAGTGTGGAAAACACACCTTTTCGTGTGCCACGAGGCCCTCATTGTGACCAGCAGCCCCAAAATCACCACACACCTTGTACATGCAGTCACAATGAACATAAAGCCAGGTCAGCCTTCTAGTTCAAAGCATTTCTGAAATTTCCTTGAAAAACACTGAAAAACGCGACCTTTAACCACCTTTTCAGTGACCTTTGACACTTGGCAAGGTAGCACCTGTCTGAAAACCACACCACACATTGCACCTATAATCATGATGAATACTGTGTAAGCTCAGCCCTGTACCTTCAAGCAGGTAGGATTTATTAAAGAAAAGGTGACTTCAGGCCTCCTCGCCTTTTTCAGCCAAGTGTGGAAAACACACCTTTTCGTGTGCCACGCGGCCCTCATTTTCACTAGAGACCCCAAAATCACCCCAAACCTTTTACATGCACTCATGATGAACATACAGCCAGCTCAGACTCCTAGCTCAAAGCATTTCTGAAATTTCCTTGAAAAACACTGAAAAACGCGACTTTTAACCACTTTTCCAGTAACCTTTGACACCTAGGAAGGTAGCACCTGTCTGAAAATCACACCACACATTGCACCTATAGTCATGATGTATAATGTGTAAGCTCAGCCCTGTATCTCAAAGCATCACAGTTTGACCTGTCCGTGACAGTTGGGGAATTTCACCAGATGTGGTGAAATTTCGAGCTACGGGTCTGATTTTGACATATGTGATAGAGCTCTCCGAGAGCTTCCTAACTGTGTTTGTCCCTCATCCCTCACTGCTTCTGTTAAAGAGATACAGCACCTAAAGTAGTGAGAAATGTCAGACTTTGGCGCCCCCTAGCTCCAGACAGGAAAGGGTCACAGCTTTGGTTCAAAGACATAGCGGCTCAGCTCAGCGTGCCCTTTCCATCGATGCCTTGCTTGTGGCCCTCGGACTACATTTGGCAAAGTTGGCTTGGTTCATGTCCTTAAGCAGGAAGGCCTAAAAGTCTATCGATCACGAAGGCCTCGCTGCAGTCAAACCTCTGCCGGGGTTCGAAAAATAGACTTCGAGCTACGGGTCTGATTTTGACATATGTTATAGAGCTCCTCGAGATGGTTCGGGAACCACTCCCCGCATGTCCCTAGCCTTTAGCGTTTCCAAGTTATGGCCTTCCAAAAATCAGAGGTCAAAAGTTGACTTGACAAAACTTCACACAGTCTTTTTGGGGCCTACAAGGCCATACAATGGGATAGAGACTTGGAACCACTACTGGCTGAAACCTTGTTTCCTGCTGATGAATGGTTGTCAATTTTGATCCCACTGACCCCACAGGAAGGACCCCAAAAGGGTCCCCAAAGTCAGGTGGGGCCGCATGCTTTGCATAGATTACATTTTGGAACCCATTGATTAGATGTAAATAGGGAAGGAAGATTTACCCTCCCATCACCTTGAATACTTGAGGAAGGAGGGCACTGAGGGCACTTTTGCATTCATGTCACCGAGGCCTTTCAGGTGCACCACGTTCCATGTCTCTATCACCCGTCGTTGAGGAGTTTGCTCCAGAATGACACCATCTAGATGGCGCTGATATATGTGATAGAGCTCTCCGAGAGCTTTCCAACTGTGTTTGTCCCTCATCCCTCACTGCTTCTGTTAAAGAGATACAGCACCTAAAGTAGTGAGAAATGTCAGACTTTGGCGCCCCCTAGCTCCAGACAGGAAAGGGTCACAGCTTTGGTTCAAAGACGTCGCGGCTCAGCTCAGCGTGCCCTTTCCATCGATGCCTTGCTTGTGGCCCTCGGACTACATTTGGCCAAGTTGGCTTGGTTCATGTCCTTAAGCAGGAAGGCCTAAAAGTCTATCGATCACAAAAGCCTCGCTGCAGTCAAATCTCTGCCGGGGTTCGAAAAATAGACTTCGAGCTACGGGTCTGATTTTGATATATGTGATAGAGCTCTCCGAGAGCTTCCTAACTGTGTTTGTCCCTCATCCCTCACTGCTTCTGTTAAAGAGATACAGCACCTAAAGTAGTGAGAAATGTCAGACTTTGGCGCCCCCTAGCTCCAGACAGGAAAGGGTCACAGCTTTGGTTCAAAGACGTCGCGGCTCAGCTCAGCGTGCCCTTTCCATCGATGCCTTGCTTGTGGCCCTCGGACTACATTTGGCCACCTAGGGTGATGCAGCCACCTGTCTTTGATGAAGCAATCTACAAGCTTCTATGTGTACTTGGAATCAGCCCTCTATCAGCAACTCTTACTGCCATGGGCTAGGGTTAGGGGTTAGGGTTAGCCCTAATCCTCTATTTGGTGGGTTAGGGGTAGGGTTTACAGTTAGGGGTTAGGATTCGGGTCACCTAGGGTGATCCAGCCACGTGTCTTTGATCCAGCAATCTACAAGGGTCTATTTGGGGGGTTAGGGGTAGGGTTAGGGGTTAGGATTCGGGTCACCTAGGGTGATGCAGCCACGTGTCTTTGATTCAGCAACCTATAAGCTTCCATTTGTAGTTGGAAACAGACCTCTATCTCCCTCTGTCGTTGAAATATGAACCTTTGAAAGATGTCATGTCAATATTTAAACAGGAAGTGTTTTGGATGGTGTATGTCTTCATTTTGGGTTACTTTCCATGGTGACAAAGTAGCCCATCCACTGGTGGGGGTCCGTGGAGTCCGTGGGGTCTGGGGAAAGTGCACACCAGTCACACACCAAGCCACGATGAACATACTCACAGTTCAGCCTTCTAGTTCAAAGCATTTCTGAAATTTCCTTGAAAAACACTGAAAAACGCGACCTTTAACCACCTTTTCAGTGACCTTTGACACTTGGGAAGGTAGCACCTGTCTAAAATTAACAACACACATTGTACCTATGGTCATGATGAATACTGTATAAGCTCAGCCCTGTATCTCAAAGCATGTAGGATTTATTCAAGAAAAGGGGACTTCAGGCCTCCTCACCTTTTTCAGCCAAGTGTGGAAAACACACCTTTTCGTGTGCCACGAGGCCCTCGTTGTCACCAGCAGCCCCAAAATCACCACACACCTTGTACATGCACTCATGATGAACATACAGCCAGCTCAGACTCCTAGCTCAAAGCATTTCTGAAATTTCCTTGAAAGAAACTCAAAAAGGCGACTTTTAACCACTTTTTCAGTGACCTTTGACACCTAGGAAGGTAGCACCTGTCTGAAAAGCACACCACACATTGCACCTATAGTCATGATGTATACTGTGTAAGCTCAGCCCTGTATCTCAAAGCATGTAGGATTTATTCAAGAAAAGGGGACTTCAGGCCTCCTCGCCTTTTTCAGCCAAGTGTGGAAAACACACCTTTTCGTGTGCCACGAGGCCCTCATTGTGACCAGCAGCCCCAAAATCACCACACACCTTGTACATGCAGTCACAATGAACATAAAGCCAGGTCAGCCTTCTAGTTCAAAGCATTTCTGAAGTTTCCTTGAAAAACACTGAAAAACGCGACCTTTAACCACCTTTTCAGTGACCTTTGACACTTGGCAAGGTAGCACCTGTCTGAAAACCACACCACACATTGCACCTATAGTCATGATGAATACTGTGTAAGCTCAGCCCTGTACCTTCAAGCAGGTAGGATTTATTAAAGAAAAGGTGACTTCAGGCCTCCTCGCCTTTTTCAGCCAAGTGTGGAAAACACACCTTTTCGTGTGCCACGCGGCCCTCATTTTCACTAGAGACCCCAAAATCACCCCAAACCTTTTACATGCACTCATGATGAACATACAGCCAGCTCAGACTCCTAGCTCAAAGCATTTCTGAAATTTCCTTGAAAAACACTGAAAAACGCGACTTTTAACCACTTTTCCAGTAACCTTTGACACCTAGGAAGGTAGCACCTGTCTGAAAATCACACCACACATTGCACCTATAGTCATGATGTATAATGTGTAAGCTCAGCCCTGTATCTCAAAGCATCACAGTTTGACCTGTCCGTGACAGTTGGGGAATTTCACCAGATGTGGTGAAATTTCGAGCTACGGGTCTGATTTTGACATATGTGATAGAGCTCTCCGAGAGCTTCCTAACTGTGTTTGTCCCTCATCCCTCACTGCTTCTGTTAAAGAGATACAGCACCTAAAGTAGTGAGAAATGTCAGACTTTGGCGCCCCCTAGCTCCAGACAGGAAGGGGTCACAGCTTTGGTTCAAAGACGTCGCGGCTCAGCTCAGCGTGCCCTTTCCATCGATGCCTTGCTTGTGGCCCTCAGACTACATTTGGCCAAGTTGGCTTGGTTCATGTCCTTAAGCAGGAAGGCCTAAAAGTCTATCGATCACGAAGGCCTCGCTGCAGTCAAATCTCTGCTGGGGTTCGAAAAATAGACTTCGAGCTACGGGTCTGATTTTGATATATGTGATAGAGCTCTCCGAGAGCTTCCTAACTGTGTTTGTCCCTCATCCCTCACTGCTTCTGTTAAAGAGATACAGCACCTTAAGTAGTGAGAAATGTCAGACTTTGGCGCCCCCTAGCTCCAGACAGGAAGGGGTCACAGCTTTGGTTCAAAGACGTCGCGGCTCAGCTCAGCGTGCCCTTTCCATCGATGCCTTGCTTGTGGCCCTCGGACTACATTTGGCAAAGTTGGCTTGGTTCATGTTCTTCGGAGGCTGAAATTTACAAAGCATGCTCCTGAGGGGTCAAGGATCAACATATATCAATTTCAGACCCCTCGCATAAGCATATGTGAGATAGATAAAATGGAGTGCTTGTAACTCAAGAATGGTGACACCTGTGACCCTCCCATTTGGATGGTAGCCCAGGGGTGTGCTGGACTATAGGACAGTACTGGCTCTGAGGCCATCGGGGACAAATTGGAAATTGTGTGTTCGGACAGGTCTCCTACTTTCACAGCCTGTCAGGCTAGGTGCCGCCTTGCAGACCCTCAAACGCCAGTCTGATTGGACAACTTGATATTAATTAGCCACCCTAGACCCATTTGAACCTTGTGGTGGTCATCAGCATCACCTTTGGGGCTTGTATTCTGAATTTGGGGACTTCTACTTTTGTTATAGACCAATGGGAACATTTCTGCCATTTTGATCTGCAAATATTATTCAAAATGGATATTTTATGTTTTTTTAGTATTGTATATGGAATTAGAGAAATCTGGAATCAAAATACGGAATTGGCCATTTGTTGTAGTCTACCCCCATCTAGTGGTCATTTGTGATATGGAATCAACACTTGGAATCGGGAATAAACAATCGGGAATATGGAAGCCAGATATAATACTAATAGATGAGAAGCTGTCATCAAACGATGGAATGCGACCTTTTCAATGCATTGTCAATGGGAGAACCCTAACCCTAACCCTAACCCTAACCCTAACCCTAACCCTAACCCTAACCCCTAACCCTAACCCTAACCCTAACCCCTAACCCTAACCCTAACCCTAACCCCTAACCCTAACCCTAACCCTAACCCTAACCCTAACCCTAACCCTAACCCTAACCCTAACCCTAACCCTAACCCTAACCCTAACCCTAACCCTAACCCTAACCCTAACCCTAACCTCCTAACCCCTAACCTCCTAACCCTAACCCTAACCCTAACCCTAACCCTAACCCTAACCCCACCCCCAATACTAAATTTGATATTAACTAATAATTTTAAATATAATAAACAAATATATAAATTAATTTGAGTTATGTCCATATATTAATAGTTTTTAAAAATAGCTTATAAATAATTAATGTATTTATTTCATTAATTCATTATAGTAATAGAAATTAAAAACAGTTGGCAACTATGGGGTTAACATTACTGGGTTAAAGCAAGTTGGTTAAATGCATAAAATAAACTTGTGTTGCATTTGCCTTTTTAGAAAGGCCCATAAAATTAAAAGGAAAGGGAGAGCCTTTCTCACTTTTGCTCTGGCCTTTTATAGGAGAACTGCTCCATTTTGCCTGCATTCATTTTAGCACTTTATGCCCTGGCCTGAAGAAGACCCAAGGGGTCGAAACGTTGCGCATGGGCATAAATTAATTTAGTTTTAGGGAATTAAATTTTGTTTAAAAACTCTTGCAATTTAATTTTCATTGCATTATTTTATTTTGGATTTCATTTTTTGATAAAAAGTTCAGAAAAACACTAAAAAAATAAAAAAATAATAAAATAATAAAAAATATATTAAAAAATATAAAAAATAACAAAAAAGACAAAAAAATTATATAGTTTAAAAACGATAAAAGCGTCACCATGAGCTCGGCTCATGGTGAGTGGCAGGAAGTACGGTATGGGAAGAGGGGTGGTCGCCCCCAGTACCGTACTGACCACGATGACCGTAGACCACCACCATACCGGCCTCGGCCGACTTGGGGCGGGTGGGGTGGGGCACCTTGGGGGAAGGACCGTGCACCTCCTGCCCCCCGTTACGGGGGACAGGTTCGCTTCCCCTCACCTAACCCCCCTAACCCTAACCCCAACCCTAACCCTAACCCCTAACCCTAACCCTAACCCCCTAACCCTAACCCTAACCCCCTAACCCCCTAACCCTAACCCTAACCTTAACCCCAACCCTAACCCTAACCCTAACCTTTCCTAACCCCAACCTTTCCTAACCCTAACCCTAACCCTTACCCTAACCCTAACCCTAACCCCACCCCCAATACTAAATTTGATATTAACTAATAATTTTAAATATAATAAACAAATATATAAATTAGTTTGAGTTATGTCCATATATTAATAGTCTTTAAAAATAGCTTATAAATAATTAATCTATTTATTTCATTAATTCATTATAGTAATAGAAATTAAAAACAGTTGGCAACTATGGGGTTAACATTACTGGGTTAAAGCAAGTTGGTTAAATGCATAAAATAAACTTGTGTTGCATTTGCCTTTTTAGAAAGGCCCATAAAATTAAAAGGAAAGAGAGAGCCTTTCTCACTTTTGCTCTGGCCTTTTATAGGAGAACTGCTCCATTTTTGCCTGCAAGCATTTTAGCACTTTATGCCCTGGCCTGAAGAAGACCCAAGGGGTCGAAACGTTGCGCGTGGGCATAAATTAATTTAGTTTTAGGGAATTAAATTTTGTTTAAAACTCTTGCAATTTAATTTTAATTGCATTATTTTATTTTGGATTTCATATTTTGATAAAAAGTTCAGAAAAACACTAAAAAAATGAAAAAATGAAAAAATAATAAAAAATATATTAAAAAATATAAAAATAACAAAAAAGACAAAAAAATTATATAGTTTAAAAACGATAAAAGCGTCACCATGAGCTCGGCTCATGGTGAGTGGCAGGAAGTACGGTATGGGAAGAGGGGTGGTCGCCCCCAGTACCGTACTGACCACGATGACCGTAGACCACCACCATACCGGCCCCGGCCGACTTGGGGCGGGTGGGGTGGGGCACCTTGGGGGAAGGACCGTGCACCTCCTGCCCCCCGTTACGGGGGACAGGTTCGCTTCCCCTCACCTAACCCCCTAACCCTAACCCTAACACCCTAACCCTAACCCCAACCCTAACCCTAACCCTAACCCTACCCTAACCCTAACCCTACCCTAACCCTAACCCTAACCCCCCTAACCCTAACCCCTAACCCTAACCCTGAACCTGACCCTGACCCTAACCCTAACCCGGTCCCTAACCCGGTCCCTAACCCCTAACCCCAACTCCTAACACGCCCGTGCCTCCAGCTCTCAGATCTGGGGTTTATTGAAAGTACAAACAAACAAACAAAGAAATGACCAAAAGACTCATGATATGATTTATAGCAAAGAATAATTTAATAAAACAAACAAACAACAATTTATTAAACAAAGAATCAATTCACAAACACACCCAATACTTACCACACCTGGAAAAAAGGATAAAAAGAATACGTGAATCATAATTATACTTACCCAAACCTGATCAATTTATCAAACAAACAACAATTTACTAAAATATTAATCAATTAACAAAAACAATCTATACTTACCACACCTGTAAAAAATGTAAAAAAGCACAAAAAGAATGCACAAATCCTAACGTTACTTACCAAAACGTGAAAAACTAATTAAAAACTAACTAAATAAACAACAAAAAATACAGGAAAATTCACAGAAAATCTGAAATACAGTTACAAATTAATTGTATTTTCGAAAAACCTAAAAAAGACTAAAAAATCCCAACAAAAGCACTATTTAAAAATCCTGCCTTCCTATTGGCTCAATTCGAAATTCAAATCTCAACAGAATGCAACTGACCCTGGTAGGGGGTGTGGCTGGCTGGCTGCAGAGTCTATAAAGGAAGCAGCCTCACGTCTCCCCACACCTCTCTCATCCTGCATGCAGAGCAGACCTCTCCTTACGAGCAGAAAGCAGATACACACGTAGGATTAGAATAGGAAGAAAGGACACGCATTTAGACATAGTTTGAATTAACAGGCTGCCTGAAGAAGGCCCAGATAGGGCCGAAACGTCGCGACATAAGCCTGTTATTTAGTTTAATCACCTTTAATCAATTTATAGCCATCCCAACCTGTGGAAAACAATTAAAAAATAATTAAATCAGCTTAAAAATACAAAAATATATTATAAATAAACACACAATATTATACTTACCTCCTCAACTGTTCACACGAACATGAGAGGATACAATGATGACGCTGGCTGGACCGAGGTCCGCTACTGCCACGGTCGTATGGACCGCCGTGGCGAGGGGCGACCCTGGGACTTCAGCCGCCGCAGGCGTCACTCTCCTCCGTATGGGCGCTCACGCTCTGGCCCTGGACAGAGACGTACCTACGCCTCTGTCACCCGGGTCAGACGTGGGGACGACAGGGATGATGGATCCCGCCGCCGTCCTTACGAACAGGGCTACAAGCCTCAATTTTTGAATCCACCTGAAAAAGAGACAAAGACAGAGACAGAGATACACGACACTTCACAGACACCAAGATGCAAACCTAGCAGACACATTAACACCAGAAATAAAATGAAGGATTGGAACCTCTATGTGACAAAGAAATGGCTCGTCATGGGGGATTCAAACGTGGCCAGAATCCCTCCATGTAACATAGAGGAGTGACAGATTGACAGCTACCCAGGAGCCACATTCAGGCACGCAGAGGCCATCCTCTCCAGGGCCGTCGTCTCCACCACAGTGGAGAAGGTGGTCCTGTCCTTCGGTCTGAACAATAGAAATCAGAACATTCAACAGACTACAGTTAAGCAGCTGCAGACTGCAGTGAGGGCTGCAACAAATAGATTCCCTCAAGCGGAGGTATGGGTCCCTCTGATTAATTTCTGTGGAGCTCTCCCCACAGCAGAGGTCCTGGCTCTGATCCGCCTGAATGAATATATTGAGAGAAATCTAAAATTCATAACAAATCTCCCACAAACCTCCTTTGCGACTGTGGAGGACAAGATCCACTGGACCCGGGAGACTGCTGGTCTCATGCTGCAGCACTTAAACTAGAAATCCCCAGAAGCCTGCAGGCACAGGAGGGGAACAAAAATGTATTAGTGTTAGCAAAACACTTTAAATTAACACTCCCACAATTCACCCTGCTTAACAGAGGCCTTAATTTCAACCCCCACAAAAGGTAGCAACAAAAATATAATAGAACAGAGTAGATGGGACATTCAACAATACCACAGAAGATTAAAATTAGCAACATACTATCAACATAAAGAGGAGACAGACCCCCCTAAATTCACCCCCGCCTCGACCTGGACCCCACCTGAGGGCACGCTGCCACCCGAGCTCGCTGCCCTCACCACAGCTGATTTTGATCACTTTGATCGGCACTTTCAGATCAGCCACAACAGGCTGAACCTCAGCCCTGAGGAGGCTGTGGCTCTGGAGGAGCTGAAAAACAATAAGAACATCGTTATTAAACCAGCTGATAAGGGCAGTGTAGTGGTCGTCATGGATTGGGAGCAGTATCTGTGGGAGGGATACAGGCAGTTACAGGACACAAAATATTATTCCAAATTAGAGAAACCCATCTACCCAGAAACTGTAAAATTAGTAGAAAAAATAATTGTAAACCTCCTAACCAAAAAATTCATCAACTTCAAACAGAAAACTTACCTTCTCGGCACCTCTGAACCCAGGGCGAGACTGTTCTACAAACCTCTCCATTATTTCAGATATCTAGGTGATATCTGGGGGGTCTGGCCCCACTCAGAGGAGGATTTCAAACTGTTTCTGCACACTCTCAACCACCATAACAGATCCATTACCTTGAAATCCACCACCAGCTTCACATCTGTTGACTTCCTGGTTACCACCACCTACAAAGGTGTGGGATTCCAGGAGAAAAACAGACTGGATATCAGGGTGTTCTTTAAAGAGACACCCACGCTCTGCTCTTTAAGACGAGCCACCACCCCAAACATACCTTTGCTGGGCTGGTGAAGTCCCAGCTGCTTAGATTTCACAGGATCTGTAGTGACAAAGGGGATTTAAAACAGGCCACTAAGACGCTGTTCTCAGTTTTGGCCACCAGAGGGTACCCTCGCTCTTTCCTGAGAAAATGTTTTACAACATTTCTGGAGACTAGGCCCAAACAGACCTTTCCAATCCTCCCCTTTGTCACTACATACTCACCATCCACTGTGAAACTAGTGAGAGCAATCAGGAGCAATTTTAATTCAATCCTTGGAGGGACAAACCTGATGCAGAACAGGAGGATCATTGCAGCCTATAGGAGGAACAGAAATCTGCAATCCTACCTTGTTAAAGCAAAACTCTCGCCTTTGTTGACCTCTGCACCCAGGGGTCACGGGCAATTTTTCAAGCACCAGACCTGGTTGCAAAACACACAAAACAAAACAATTTTTAGAGTGCAGCTGCGGGGAAGCCCTCTAACCAGGAATTGTGTCTACCTGATCACCTGCGATACCTGTGGGACACAGTACGTAGGTGAGACGGGAAATACAATCCTGGTGAGGTTCACGCAGCACAGACACAATATTTTGAGAGGTAGGGAGAGTCATACCTTAGTGGTGGTACACTTCCTCCTCCACGGATGGGACGCTGTCCGGGCCTCGGTCCTGGAGGCGAACCCAAAATGGAGTGGGGCTCAGAGACGGCGAGCTGAGCGTATTTGGATCGCCAGACTCGGCACGCTTCACCCCCAAGGCCTCAATGAGAGGTAGACCCTAACCCTGGTGGAGGGCTGTGATGGCCTGTGCATTGGACCGGGATCCCTAACCCTAACCTTTTCTAACCCTAACCCAGTCCCTATCCCCAACTCCTGCCAAAATGGTGGCACTTCCCACAACACCTACGGGAGCTACTAGTGTGTGTGTAAACAGCTGGACGGGGGATGATTGCAGTGAGAACATTGATGACTGTGCCAGTGCTGCGTGCCACCAAGAATCCACCTGCCACAATCATGTCCCTTCTTTCTACTGCGAATGCCCGAACCAGAAGTCGCACAGATTCGAAACCAAGCTGTACCCCCCCATTATATGCCATGGGCTTTCCAACGGTGCCACCCTTACTCTCTACGACCTTCCTATCAGGAGTTATCCAAAAGAAGACTGATCCTAGAAAGAATAATCGTGGTTATAGCCCCTATCTCTTAACCCTAACCCCTTTTTATTTTTATTTATTTATTCATTTTTATTTATTTATTTTTTTGTTGCTTGGATTGCTAATTAAGAACAAACCAGCCTCTTTTGTTTGAAGGACTTGTAAGTCCTGGCTGGGATGGAGTGCTCCCTGCAGCTGGCAATGTACATTGTGTATGCGCTACTCGGCTTCACCTGGCAGGCTAAGTTGAAGAGAGACAGCTCAAGCTCTGTCCAGTGCTTTGATGCATTGGCAGGCAAGCACTTGGCAGGTGACTGCTCCATCGGCCTGGCATCATCAGGGTCGTCGGCGGCCTGCACGTCCTCCTCGGGCTGGATGACCTGCTCTTCCTCCTTTGTTGGCTCTGGCCGTTTGAGGAATCTGTGAGCTGCTGGTGGATGAGCACGGAATGGTATTGTCTCATGCAGCTTCCAGATTACCACATTGGTCACCTTTGGCAGAGTGAAGCAGGACTGGATCTGAAGCTTCTGCAGCTGTGCCTGACACATTACAGGGCTGATGTCCTTCACCAGCTGCAACAGCTGATTATATTCAATGAAGTCCCCATTCATCACCATCCCAACGCAACTCACAAAGGTGACCACCTCGAGTTGGATGGCCCTGCCGAGTGATGCTGGCAAGCGAGAGAGGACCAGCTCCATCCAGGGCATGCCGTGGTCTCTGTACCTCTCCAGAGTCCTCGGGTATGCCAGCGAGCGCCTCTCCACCTCAAAGCACACCTAGAAGGTCATTTCAGCCACTCTGGAGAGATGAGAAGGTGGCTGGTCACCCTTGTGCAGCTGGTAGAAATCTCTGCAATTCCACCAAAGCCTCTTGGTGCCCCTGAAATCCCTGAACATCAGTGCCGGGAAGAAGTTCAGTTTCTCCTGCAAGCCATATCTGGCGAACAATATGTGGATGTCGGTGTCTCTGGCCACAACTTTGCACGACAGGTGCACGCTGACCGAGCTGATGGAGGACAAATCTGCCAGATCAGTGACCTCCAACATGTCTGGATCCTTCTGGCCAAACTGCTCAAGCAGGACCCTGACCTTGAGGAAACAGCAGGCGTTTGCCTTCTCCACTGCCTTGTGGACCAGAGACAGGATGAAGGGCTGGTCCTGCCACAGGACGTGGAAGTTGGAGGTGTCAGAGCTGCCCTGCTTCTGAATGCTCGGCCTCGCTTTGCCCTTCGCCGAAAGTGACCGCAGCAACTCCCTGAAGCCATCGGTGACCTCGTTTAGCAGCGCCTTGGCCATGAGGGCATAAAGCTCCTTACTGAGCAGCCTCCTGTCTGGCTGGGTGCTGCTCTCTGGCACCGCAATCAACAGGAGGTAGTATCCACCATCCACATAGGCCAGGGTGTGGCCCACGCAGTTACGCAGGGCAGCAATGCCCTGTTGGCTGAATGTGCTCAGGTCCAGGTGTTTCTTCATCGTGGCAAACTGCGACCTGAGCAAAGGCACTCTAAAACGAGGTAAAAAAATATGGTGGAGGCGAGCTTGAAGACCCTGCACGTTGGTGAACTCTACAACAACACCATCCACATCATAAAAAAATTTAAAAAATTGTGCGGGTAGGACACCACAGTTGAGTGCAACCCAATGTACTCGTCGGCGTGCAAGAAGTCGGCAATGTCAACGAACTTCTCGAATGCATCCAGTATATTGAGTTCCTTACATGGAAACTGCAGCCATACATATCGTAGGATTCTGTCCTGCCCTTTGTACCAAACTTAGTGATTATCAGATATGAATTTAAAATAATAACCGTAGTTAAGTCATTTTTATAATAACCCACAATCTTGAAATTAGTGCTGCAGGTGATAGACCCACACTGATTAACCCACAATGCTTTCGTTAACCCGTCACAGCTGTACTTTGGCTCTGAAGCAAAGAAAGGAATAAAGACACGGGTAACTTTTTATAAACCTTTTTTTTAATTAGTGTAATGCATTTAATTTCCAAAAGAACAATTCAGTTTAATGGATGAGACAGTTTTACAGTGATTGGGCTCCACATAGAGTATATGACATGCAGTAAAGGAAAAAATAGCAGAAAAACTCATATTTTACATTCTTAACCTATGCACCCTGAAAATATTTTCACCCTGAATTAAAAAGAAGGACCCTCTCAATTCATTGGTCTAAATGTCATTGAATATAAATTCTCTTTTTAGTTGGAATCCCTTTTCTGAAAATGTTTTCCCACCTTTGTCCACTGTTCACTGTTTGTGAATCACAGCCCTTCCACAGACAGTAAAGTGAGATAGTTCAGTGGTGGAGAGAAAGTCACATCATCAGCAAACTTGCAAACAACGCCAATTATGGAAGAAATGGAAATTTAAAGGGATTGCTGCCAGGGATGGAACCCCAGTCACAAGCTTGGTGGCTGACGTCTTTATCTCTCTTGCCTGTCCGCTTAAAAGAAGGGCTAAAGAAAACGTAGGTAGCTGAAAGATGTGACTCTTATGATGCGTTAAGTGTTGTTACATCTGAACGGTGTTTAGTGCAAACGCCAAAAAGACTGGAATGTACTCAGTTTCTCTTCACAGTAGTAGTTGTGCTGACGAGAGCTTCTACGGCAGGGAAAGTACACGTGGCCTCTCGGTGAAGCAGTCACCCAGCAAAACAGGAGTACTTACACTTCTGCTTTTTTGTGGCAGGAATCAGCAGGGTAGTTACAATAATATCCTAAATGTACATGTAATATCATGACACCAATACAGCGTCTGGAAAATCTAAGCTGAGCTCATTTTATGCTCTTAAATTTCTTCTGCATTTGCATTTCATAAAAGTTCTATTGAAGGTCCTGTGAGGAACTTTTGGTTGTGTTGCGTTTGGTGCACCCTCTGCACAAAGAGGAGCCTCTTCCCATTTTGCTGATTTTGTCCTGCACATTGGTACCTAGGGTTTTCTGACTTACATCGGACTTCCACCAGATATGTGTCCATCTCCGTGTTCTCTAGTCCATCAACACCCACCGGCTGTGTTTTCAGATCGCAGCACGGAGCAGGACCTCCTGACAGCTGGAGTCATGTGACCGAGGTTTCCCCGCGGTAATCACTGAATCAAGGATTCTCCTCATCCATGTTGTTTTTCTGGTCCTCTGCTCCGGAGGGCTCTGGCCTGCCGGATCAGAGATGCAGCCAGAACGCAACAGAACAGATCCAGAGGGAGTTAACACACTGACTAGAATAGTCTGGTGCCATGACGGGTCAGAGACGGACTGGACATGGATCTGGTGGAATTTGGCAGAAAGGATCTCAGCCTGCTTCATTTGAACCCTTGTTGGTAATCTTTGCAATGCGCAATGTTAAAATAGTATCATGCAGTTCCTTAATTCATGCCTGCTATGTCACAAAGAACTGTGTTACAATAACCAGTCTTGCCACATACGGTTCTGCAGGTCATAAAGAGGCGTCAGAAGTGAAGAGTTAAAAACTCCTCAGTAGCTTTAAAACAAAACATGTAAACTTTTTTTGCACACCTCTCGTTGAAATTCTTTGAGTTAAGAAATCTCAGCAAACCTAAGGGACAATCTTTGCTTTGTAAACTGTGGTTTTTAAAAGGCAGTTCCAAGCCGAGGCTGTTTCTCAGTTCTCCTAACGGTTCTCTTCTCCTGACAACAGAAAATGTTTTGATAATCCAGTTTTTCAGTTGTAAACTCTCAAGCTTGAGTTTCCCTGAAGAAACACAAACCTGTTTTTGATGTGTCGTTGAATGTCTTCGACTTCTCTTCTTTCACTTCTCTCACTCAGCAACTTCTTCTTTTAGGAAAATATACAGTTATGTCTACTCGCTGTAAAAAGTCTACCTACGCTATCCTCTATCAACCCGAGGATTTATCTACACTGAAAAGTCGCGGCTTCACAAACACTGAAGAATCTCATGCAACCAGAATGAATCTGAACAACAACACTCCACATTGAGACATGCACAGATAAGACGGATGAGTCAGCACTAACCTCGCACACAGATGACGTAGTAATAGCCCTTTTCAAAGGCAGTTCACACGCTGTGACGCCTTGAGATGAGTCCCACAGGGAGACTAGTTTACACATAGGATGTATGGCTGTAGTTTCCAAGACGGGGCGGATGAATTAAACTTCAGAAAAAAAGGCTTGATAAAGTGAATCACATGCTGAAGGTGGGACTGACCTGGTCTAGGGTGCAGCAGGGATCATCATAATCCTCGTGTTGATGTAATAACAAACTAAACTACTGTGATTCTCCTCAAACAACACAAACTACACTTCTGCCGGATGTTGAACTGCTCTTCTGACTCTCATGCATGGTTTGTTAATGGAGATGAGGTGAGTAAATTATAATAAACAACAATAAATATACAACTATACCTCTCAAAAACAAAACTACTTAAATAACCTTATCCTTGTTTTTTTAATTGCACGTTCCCTTTTTTCTTTTCAAAACTTTCAGTTAATCTCAGAGTTTGCAACTTCAGGCCACGATCACAGAGGAAGAAATTAGCTATGATGGTTCAAGAAAAGTCAAGTTCAAACCGTTTCAGTCTTACAGATTATTTTAAGCAACTAACCCGTCAAAATAATTAATTATTTGCATGGAATAAGTCATATTTAGTGGGATTGCTCTGTTCTTGGAGCTCCCTGCCCTTCCGTGTGCCTACGTGGAATGCCAGAGTATGAGGCAGGGAGAGCACACCTCCCCTCTCTTTCATGTGCATACATTAATAGCCAAGGCAGGGAGAGCATCAGCAAAGACCCCAGAGTGAGCATCAGTGACGATATGACAATGGTAAAATCAGACACAGCAGGAAGGAGGAGCTGGGGTTGTAAAGAGGTTTGCAGAGGGAGCATCAAGAGAAGGAAGGCTGAGAGTTAGTGTAGATAATGTTGGAGGTCTTTGACGATTACTGACCCACAAACTGCTTCGTAAATGTTAACAATAATTTGGGTTTTTACATCTTAAATCTCACACCCTGCTCCGAGTGCATCTAAATTCCTCTGTAAAATACGAGTTTTCACGGCGCATCTTGTTGAAGCAGAGGATTTAGCATTAATATATTCTTTGTAACATCCCTTGGAAATGGATGATCTGCGTCTCTGCTTTTATTTTCCCACAGGTGAGGGTAATTTAATCTGCCCAATAATAGAGTACAATTATGCAGACATTTCCACCTGTCAGCCTGCTCAGAAGCACTGTGTCTAATCCTGCATTAAATAAAGAGCTTTGGGTGAAAGCATATCCGTGACAACATCTTAGATAGTTTGGATGTTGTGCTCTAATAGTTAAGATGAACGTAACGTCAACCTAACAATGACACAAGTTAGAAAATAGCTAGTGTCATTGTTTGACTCAGTGTGGACTAAACACACCAGATTTAAAGGAAACGTGTTAATGAGAGTTTCCGTACACGCACAACTCCACAGCCGCAGCTACATCCGCTACGACTTCTAAAGAACAGAAACGGGACAGCTTAGATTTGATTCCTTCCCCTGTACGATCGCGGCCTTAAGCTGCACCAGGACTTTCACAACAAAGAACATCGGACACTCAACAAGCCAATCTTTCTGGATCCAACGCACAAATTCTGTTGCCTTGAGAATCCTCCAGAAACAGGAAATCATCTATTTTCTATTTTTTAAATTATTTTTTGTCTTTTTGACGCGTGTTGTATTCTTGTCTCTACCAAACATTTGCATGCTCAATATTTGAAGGAATGTGTTAAGTTTTTTTTTTTTTCTTCTTTTCTTTTTTAAGACGTGGCACAACCAGGGAGCTGCCCCAGCCTCTGCCTGTGCACAAAACCGATTAAAGACACATTAACGTCGTATAAACCGAGACTATATGAGTCAACAACATGGTCTAACATCACAGACACATAGGACACACACATTTAAACACACACTTACGGTATACGTGTAGTACGCAGAGACAGATAACACAATGGCTTTTTTTCTACACACACATGTCCCTCGTGTAAACGTCAGTATACATGTTCAAAGATAAAAAGATGATTTACAGACAGATATGCAGTTTTTAAAATGTTCCTTTACAGAAAACAAAAAGACACTGAACTTTGAATGTTGACATACTCTCTTTTCATAACTTTAAGTAATTATTGCAATCTAAACAATATGGCTTTGTCTAGTGAAAAGTCCTATCCGAGCTAGAAAATAAAAAAAGATGTTTTTACAGTGATGATGAAAACGTTCTAATCAATAAAATCAATTTACAAACTCAAATAACAATTAATTAATTGAACACTGGGGCACCACTGAAAAACCACTGGGTCATTTAGAAATCATGCTTTGTTTTATCATGTCCGTATATTTAGGTAGTATCACTAAGTAGACATGGTTTCCATCAACAGTACACCGACTTAAATGCTATGGAAAAATCACGATGATGTTTCAACATGTTCGCAGTCCTAACGAGTCCAAAGTGGCAGCTTGGTCAGGGCTCTACAATAAAAATATGATGATCCTGGTACCAGCAAAGCTTCTGGTACGCAGCTGTACAGCTCCATCGTTCAGTTAGCGATACATACGAGTGGGAGGTTTGGACAACAAAACATGTTTGAATGGAGCTAACGAAGCTAACGGAATTTACTCATTGGGTTCAAAGGAAGTCAACACCTCAAAAGAAGTCGGCATTGATTATTCTTATGAGAATATAGTCTCTATTTTGACTTCCAAAATAAAGCTTGCTTGGATATTTGATTGTTTGGAAATTTCAAAATTCATGGTAATGACGTGAAGCGACGCAGTCTGGTTAATGTTAGGCACCGAACATTATTGGTGAAATAGAAATAACAAAACTACTGGAGCTAACCAAGCTAACAGAGCTAACCAAGCTTCTTCGTCGGTTTCAAAGGGAGTCGACTCCTCAAAAGTAGTCTGCAAATATTATTCATATGGGAATAAGGAGATGAGGAAGAAGCCCCTGGTCAGATTCACAAAATGAAGCTTGCTTGAAAATTTAATAATTTGGAAATTCTAAATTTATACTAGTGACGGGAAGCGTACTTGGAGCTAACAGAGTTTACAAAGCTAATGAAGCTCCTTCATTGGTTTCAAAGGAAGTCGTCTCCTCAAAAATACTCAGTATCGATTGTTTCATGTGGGAATCAAACCTCCGCCTCGTGGATAAGAGGCAAGAGTTAACAATCACCCAACTTCAACGGCACAGCAGGATCTAGGAATAAAGCCACAGGGGAACTTATCCTCTCATATTTTCTTGCATGTGTCAGGCCAAGCTGCCATACCCGAAGAGTCGGGAGCGTTGAACCTCTTGACTTTGGGTTGGATTAGGAGATGCAGGACGCAGAATGTACTCAGCTCTAAGTGAGCTCTTCAGGCAGTGAAGTGCGACAACTCACACACTGGTTTTCTAAGGCTCAGTCTACAGTGTTCTACTTTTATTTAAGAAACAGGATCATCGTCAGAGTTTAGCGGTGGTCTTTGGGATGCATGCACTCGCTCCAGCGGGCCTCGCACCTACGATCAAACACCAGCATGCAGGTTTTTTGTTTTGGTGGTGACAAAAGAAATAGTAAGGTCTCACCAGTATTTCTTTGGTCTTCGATGTTTGATGTACTTGGATCGAGGTGAACTAACATGTTAATAAACCAACTCAAATGAAATGTAAAGACAGCAAGTAGAAGGTCCAGTCCTTGCCTGGCATTTGGATTCACGTGTGACGATAAAGAAAGACAACAAGGATGTGAACACACAAACAAACAAACAGCAGTCAGTTAAAGAAGTGTGTGACGTAGAGGCCTCTTTAACCGACACTAAGTGGTTACAGAATGTACAGGACCGGCTAACCCCACTTTTTCCAAGTGTGCAATGCTTTGATTGTCTATGGGGACCACACCTACGTAAATTAGCTGAGGGTAACTTTTGGAAAATAAGAGGTCAAAGTTGGAGGGAAATTAAACTCTTTTTCAGGTTCTCAGGAAGCCAGGAGCTTTCTGGGTGAAAGTTTTAAGGACTGTTGGGGCTTCAAAACTTGGTTTGGGATTTCCAGAAGCACCTAGGCTTCTGAAAATGCAAAAATCTAACAACAAGCCAACTTAAAAAAAAATACAAGAGTCCAAAAGTTTCTGATTTTGAATCCTTTGCCGTTTTCGTTCACCTCTGTTTGACTCTAAATGAAACCCTCATTGACAATTCCTCTTCTGGAGGAGATGATATGAAGGCACATGTCCTATAAACTTAAATTTTTTATTTTTTTTTTACAATATAAAGACCTACACCAGGTTCATAAAAGTAGAAAACACCCATTGAAGTAAACACAACATGCTCCATTTACTGGAAAACATGGCGGCAGTGTCGTTTGAAAGACCACGAAAGAAAGAGGACAACAGTGTCGTCTGCCGTTCTTTCAGAGAATACTGTTCTCCATCAGCCGCCCTCGCTCGTCAGCGTGATGACCAACTGATCGAAATGTCTGTGTACAAATAACAACAAGGATAAAAGTCGTACGCATTGTACGAAATGTGCTAAGTGGCAGTTGAGAGGTTGTACAGCAATTGTGGAAAATAAAAAGGGAAGAGTCGTCGAAGAGTAGAAAAGAACAAAGTAAAGACTTCTAGAAAGGCAGTGTGTAGCCTCTAACAGTTTGGCAAGAAACCCATCCCCTCCGCCCCACCCTGAATTTATTTTGGCTTCCAAAAGCTTCTACACTCGAACCCTGCCTCCTTTCAAACATCCAAACCCGTCTCCCTTTGCCCCGCAGCCCGACCTAGGCCAAACTGGACCCAGAATTTAGGGTTCGTTCGATTTCTATGTTGTGATTTTTTACTTTTTGAACATGTCCTGTAGAGGTCCGGGCAGAAACTTGAGGACAGTGTCAAGGATGCTCTCCTCGTCCTCTTCGTCGTCGTCCCCGCAGCCTCGCGGGATCGCCTTCTTTGGGCGAGTCAGTGACCCCTCACAGGCCTGCTCCATGGCCGCTTTCTCCTCTGCTTCCTTCTCCTCCTTCTTCTTTAGCCCATACTGAACAGAGAGGACAGTTGGTGTTAAAACAGCTCTGATTTTTAACCTGACAACATAATTTCAAGAAATAATGAATCTTATTCTTGCAGCTTTTCCACTGGGGGAAAATCTGCTTAAGCGCCCATCTTTACAGCCCTCAAATACGACCTCAACGTGAACATTTTGCACCTGTATCAGAAATGTGTGCAGAGTGTTTTGTTGCTAGGGGGAGAAATTTGGTGATTGGTATTTGTTAAAAATTATAAATGAGTTGTTAGTACAAAGCAGAGAAAAGCAGATGAGTGTTGAACTAACAAAGCTGCTGAGAAGGACAGAAAGGTTACAAAGTTGGAAAATTGGGGTGTTGAGGACTGGACTCTGCAGAGTTCTTGTGAAAGTGAAGTTTCTCTACCTTGTCCCTGATGGTCTGCCGTACTTTTTCCCTCTCGGCCTCCATGCGGGCGTGTTTGGCCTTCCTCTCCTCCTCCTGCTGCCTCAGAGCCTCCTGCCGCTCCTCCTCCTTCTTGGCTGCGTCCGGGTCCTTCTCCTCCTCCCCGCCCAGCATCTTCCCCATGTCTTTGGTGGCGCCTGAACAGATAAATCATGCAGAAGACAATCAGGTAAGCGTGGGCTGACTCGGCTGTTTTGCTCGCTCTCTAACCTCTTAGCAAGATATTTGTTTCTGTCATTAAAAGTCAAAGTTGACGCTGCAAAACAACAGACCGCATGTACACTCCCACCTGTTGGTTTGTCATATCAAACGATAAAAACTCTGTGCATCAGCACTTCTAGGCATTATGTGGCAACAGGGTTCTTTCAAGATCTATGAGGCGACTTGAAAAACAAAAGTTTGAAGAAGAGCCAGCTGGAGAAGCTTCAAAGAACTGCTGAGACGGAGAGGAACACGTTGTCCCATCTGGTGTCAACCATGTGACTGTATGTTCTGAGCTATAAGACCCAGGTATTCAACCTCCCTCTGAAATAAGGATTAATGATAACCGTTTAAAGGCGCATCATGTCACTGTTTCAAGTCAGATTTGCCAAACAGATGGAAATTAACGTTAATATCTCTGGGAGTACTCTTCAATGCATGCAGCAAAGAGAAGAGGTGCTGGGAGGGCGATTGCAAGCCTTCAATTCATCTCACGGTCAAAATATTGAAGCATAAAAAACAAGTTTAACTGCAATCTAGTGTTATGGTGCTTCTAGGAGTACCAGGAACTAAAGTTTCCTGTGGCCCATTGTTGTCTGTGTTTCCACTGAGGTAGCGGGCAGTAAGACAAAGACAAAGGACATACAACAAAGATGGCGACACCACAGTTAGCCTGTTAGCATGAAGGAGATTAATCTTGTGCTGTTTTTGATTGTGCACTTGGATTCTTCTAATCAACACTTTGAAGGAGATGAGCTCCAGAGACAAAGAGGATTCAAAACGCCGGAAACGTTTGACTTAAAGAAGACAGATTTTAAAGCCACGTCAGAGATGGACCAGTGTTCCAGTTTAAAGAGCGACCCTGTTAACTGGAGACTCTAAGCCGGATGCATCCCTCACAAACGTCTTCAGACGATCATTAAATATCTGATGAGGATATTAGGAGAATAAAAACTAAACTAGGATGCATTTCCGAGGACTCCTTCTGACACGTTCAGCTGAAGGGCTCCAGTTTACAGGGTCACTCTTCAGACTGGAACACCGGGAGCTGACAGGGACGCATTCACACTGTCAGGCTCAGAGAAGACCGATGTTAAGGAGGTATTAATCTAATTGGATCACAGGGGTGTGTGATGTTATTGTGGACAGAGGGTGAATTTAAAAAACTGTGGGTACACAACCAATCAGAGACGTCCAGCATTGTAGGCCCCGCCTGCTAAAGTTCCTGGACCTTTTTCAGGGGGAGATTAAATACCCAAGAACTAATTTTAGACTCTGGTTCCTGCTGTCGAAACATGCATAGCTCCACAGAAGGTTCCTAGTTCCTGGGGAAAGTTCCTGCTGTTGAAAAGCACCTTTTGTTCTGTTGTTAACTCAGAATGTGGGCGGGTGTTTTATAAACTGAAATGATGAATGTAGAGTGCTTTTTGAGACTGCCATGCAGCTCTCCTTGCATTGCTCTGTCTACAATGACTAAGATAAAAGACCAAGGCAAGTTAAAGTTTTCATTGGTATCCCTATTAATGCACAAAGTGACACCCAGCCTCGCCCCTGGTGTCATGGTCTTTATTGTCAATTATGGGGAAGTTTGAGAAGAGCTTCTCTGAACCGTTTTTAACTTTCTCCATTGATTGATTTCTCTTTTCTCTCTGGTGCTGTGAAAACATGTCATTGATGTATGTGCCATGTGTAAAATATGGAAACATAAATCAAGTGTGGAGCAGGTTTACTCCGTGTTCTGGAGTTCAGGGCGTCTCTATCTCCCTCAGCACCCCCCCTCCTCCGAACCAGGCTCACCTCTTTATCAGTGACAGGAGACGTGAAAGCGACTCCCTCAGGTCATAGATATTGCTGCTGTTACCTCCGTCTGATCAATAGTAAATACAGGACCACCTGAGCGTGTATGAATTATGGATCCTCCAGCGGAGAGAAAACTTCATCTGAGTATTGATCTGGCTTCTGAGGCGCTACTGAGGGGACGGCCTGGCTGGCAGACTGGTTTGCTGTGTGGTAGCTTTCTTGAACCAGCGCCAGAATAAGATCTAAATGTTTCACTTCTGAGGAGATATTTCAGGAAAGGAAAGCTGTTCATTTTCAGGGCTGTATCCCTAAGCCTTATTTGCAGGCAGCTCTAATCGACTCTGCAATGACTTCCTTTTCAACACCAGATGTAGACCTCCGAAGGTTCAACACTGCATGACCCAAACCCAGAAACAACATCCTGCCTCCTCTGCACATGTAGCTGCAGATAAATCAAAGCTGTTGTAAGAAAGTGTCACTAAAACAGGGTGCAGACATCTTGGGCAGTCTTGTCAGTACAATAAACCGTGTTATTGTTGCATGAATTAATCTTCAAAAGGCTCCAACAAACAGACAGATTGTTTTTTAAGATCCGCATTAGCTTCAGCATCCATCTTCCTGGGGTCAGGACAGTCTGCATGGCGACAACACAACATGCAGACTGTCCTGACCCCAGGTTTTTCAGATTGACTTCAGTTTCTGTTTGAGAACACGACAGGATGATGGTCACTTGCAGGAAGCTCATTAAAAATGAATGGTGCAGTCATGGCTCCTGATGACCAACCTATGAACTGAAATATCGTGGTCATTTGTTGTTTTGAGGCGATAAAAACCTGCCTCTTCAACGAGCCACACGAGAACATTTCAGTGAATTACTCTGAAAAATGTGACTTTAAGGACCGACTCCCTCCTGAGTTTATGAGCCCAGCGGTGGCCGGTCCTGTCAGAGGTCCTAATTGGCCTGCAGCGCTGTGTGGTGGCAGCAAATCTGAGGATGACAAATTAACACTCAGCTGGTGGGAGGGGGGGTTGTGGAAACATCCCCCAGGACTCGCTGGGGAGTCGGGTTAAGGTCAGATTGTCCGCTGTGTGTGCTGTGGCGTGTAAAAACACTCAAACATGCAACATATGTACTGGAAATGTGGACTTGCTCAGAAGCAAAGATCAAGTGTCAGGTAAAGATCTAGAGAAGCTCATCCCAGTATTATTTCCTCTCTTTGATTACTGCAAATCACTTTAAACGTCTCGACTAGAAATCAATCCACTGCTTTCAGACAGTTTCAGTTTGAGCTCTCATCCCTCCTCATTCCTTATCTTTAACCCAGTCTAAGTTTCCTCTCCACCTCCTCTTCCCTTTCATCAGTCCGTATGAGGCCAGCTTGCTCATTTCTACAGCACACAGAGGTGAACCATTCGAGGAAAAGTGCTTAACAGCTTTGGGAAAGTGCACGTTAGTATGACTTTCACACATGTACAAACATCCTAAAAGAGTGAGCAGCGTGTGTGAACGCAAACAGCGTAAAATCCCACCCCAGACTTCACTTGGAAAATGTCCCGCCTGGTGCAACACGGGACTGCCACCAGATCCGTGTTCGGTCCTCTCTCGTCCTTCAACACCCCCCGGTTGTGTTTTCAGAACACAGCACGGAGCAGGACCTCCGGACAGCTGGAGTCATGTGACCGAGGTTTCCCCTTCTGTAATCCCTGAATCAAGGATCCTCCTCCTCCTCCTCTCCTCATCCATGTTGTCTTTCTGGTCCTCTGAAAACCTCTGACCTGTTGACTCCAGGCCTGGCTCCGCTCATCATGACTTTGGTTTGTTGTTGTAGTTAAGTGAAATACGATCTGGTGATAACACAGAGTGTTTTATTCTGAAAATTAACCGGATGTTTTCATTTTGTTTTGGTGAAACCTGACTTCCTGTCCCGCTCCATCTGCTCTGTTGAGATTGATGCGTCGTGCTCCGGCATCCGGCACAAATAGAAGTCTTGTGTATCTGATCCGGAGGACTCAGACCTGCTGGACTGGACTCTCTAACGGAGCGGATCCAGTGGAAGTTAACACATTGACTAGAATAGAAACCTATCAGATCCGGATCTGTGACAGATCGGAGACAGACCGGAGACGGATCTGGTGGAATTTGGACGTAATTTCAGGGTGAAGCGGGGTGTGAGAAATCTTCAGGAAAATGCTCCGCAGGTGAGCAGGCGAGAGCGATGACGTCTACGCCATGTGACCTGGTAACTGTTCTGCTGTTTGCTCCTTCAGTGCAGAGGCGGTCAGTTTCTGCTATTTACTGATATTATTTCGTCTGCTTCAGGAGGAGGAAGTGTGTTTTGGGACTCTTTTACAAGATCAGATAAAACTACCAGACTTCCTCAACATAACTACACATTTAACAATACGAAGAGGTTTCCTGCAAAAAACAAAACGTGTTGCTGGGGTTCGGTTATTCTTTCAGCAACATGTCAAGCCTCCTTAGATCCACCCCTGTCCAACAAGGAACACTTCACGGGGCAGAGCTCATGAAACTACATGGACATTTTGAAGAGTGCATGTCTGAAAGCAGCTGCAGTAAGAGAAGCTGAGACATGATGGTGTGACGGCTGCTTCAAGACTTCAGCACACGCTCAAACCGTCAAAATACGGGCAGCTCAGAGACTGTGAGGATAAGATGATTTATTTAGAAGGTTGAGTTGAGGAGAGAAGCTGCATGAGAAGTACTTGTGATTACATCAGACTAGAACATTAGATGAGTTAGACTAAAGCTAAATCATTGGACCTCCTGTCCCTGTAAGAGCATCAAGCCCCCATTATAACTCTGGAGTGATCCCAGCTTCTTCTGGGAAGTACGTGGAACCTTTTCCCAGAAGAGCAAGTGTTAGGAAAAGTTAAAAAGGGAGTGGTGACAGAGACAGTTCGAGCTAAAAAATAATATGGCAGAGACAGAGGAGGAGAGGAGGAGACAGAGGAGGAGACAGAGGAAGTCAGAGAGACAAAATGAGGGCCAGACTCCCCTCTAGTCACGCAGATGGATGGTGGATAATTTATTCAGGGAAGAGAGGTTCAAAAGTGGATTTGAATAATACATGACCTCTGATGCTAAATCAGGCCCTCATGAGTCTCATGAAAAGTCACCAGTTATCAGGTACTGTTTGGTTCTTCTCAGACTCTGTGCTCGACTTATCAACCTTCCCGTGGCTTCCTGTTAATGCAGCATCCTCGCCTGCTCGTCATCATCCCGCCTGCAGAGGAAATTAAACGGTGAGCTCGACCTGTCTGGACAGGACCGGCTCACACTGATGTCTCAGAGATTATCTGATCTTTAATATGAGCTCTTTATGAGAAAAGGCGAGAGGTTCACATGTTTGATAACCAGGTAAGGCCAGGACACAATATTTGATGGTTCCCTTTCTGGAGACGAGGTGATAACATCTAATCTCCTGCAGAAATATGAAATGCCAGCATGACAAACATCTTTCACCTTCTTTTTGTGCAAGAGGATGCATTAAAGATAAGACTTATTCAGTGAGCAACCTTTGATGTCATTTCTTGAAATAACTTTAAATACTTTTTACCTCTAAAACTTATCAAAGAGTGTTGAAAGCAGTGACACCCAGCACTTCGTGACTCTACGGTTGAGTAGGATGCCAAGGGCTTGCACAGGCTGGCGCATGTCATTCACGCCTTCTGTGTCCTTCAGTCATGTCAAGGCTTTAGTAGCAGCTCTAGACTTGGAAATGGTACCTTGTGAAAACAACCGTACACACCTCTACCATTGCTTTTGTTGACATTAGAAGTCCTGTCCCTTCTTGATTCTGATTGGTCGATGATCAAGAAGTAACATTGATGAGCACAGCTGTTTTCCCATATTTAAATACTATTCTCAACCATTGACTGAATATTAAAGTGGATGCCATATAAGTGCTTTTGCTTTGAGGGAAAAATATTCAGAGCTCCCCTGCTGATTGGCTGCAGGGTAGGTCTTAAACCCCACCTCCTAAATGTTAACAGAGGGAACAAATTATGTTTCTCCAACATGGTTTCTGTCGTTATGTTTTTTCTTATCATGCTGATTTATGTCCAAGTGTTAATATTTAGTTCAAATTAATTATTTGATTATAGAAAAAGGGCTATCAAGTCAGAAAGAGGGGAGGGGCAAATTAAATGTATTTTTCAGATCCAACTTTTCTTCAGAATTTTGACTTTTTTTTTTAATTCTGAGATCAAAGCCAGAATTCTAGAACTCTGCCTTTGATTCTAGAACTCTGCCTTTGATTCTAGAATTCTGACTTTGATTCTAGAATTCTGACTTTGATTCTAGAACTCTGACTTTGATTCTGGAAGTCTTCCTTTGATTCTGGAAGTCTTCCTTTGATTCTGGGAGTCTTCCTTTGATTCTGGAAGTCTTCCTTTGATTCTAGAATTCTTCCTTTGATTCTAGAATTATTCCTTTGATTCTAGAACTCTGCCTTTGATTCTGGAAGTCTGCCTTTGATTCTAGAACTCTGCCTTTGATTCTAGAATTCTGACTTTGATTCTAGAATTCTGACTTTGATTCTAGAATTCTGACTTTGATTCTAGAACTCTGACTTTGATTCTGGAAGTCTTCCTTTGATTCTGGGAGTCTTCCTTTGATTCTGGAAGTCTTCCTTTGATTCTAGAATTCTTCCTTTGATTCTAGAATTATTCCTTTGATTCTAGAACTCTGCCTTTGATTCTGGAAGTCTGCCTTTGATTCTAGAATTCTTCCTTTGATTCTGGAAGTCTGCCTTTGATTCTAGAATTCTTCCTTTGATTCTGGGAGCCTTCCTTTGATTCTAGAATTCTTCCTTTGATCTAGAATTCTTCCTTTGATTCTAGAATTCTTCCTTTGATCTAGAATTCTTCCTTTGATTCTGGAAGTCTTCCTTTGATACTAGAATTATTCCTTTGATTCTGGAAGTCTTCCTATGCTCTCAAAGTTAAAATTCAAGTTTTTAACATTAAGCCCAGATGTTACATCACGATTGACAGCTCTGTTGACCAATGAGGTTCCTGCACCGCTGTCTGTACAAGATTATCAGAGTGGAGCAGGAATCGTAAATGTAACAACAGCAGCTGTTTAAATTAGTTAATTAAAATCTAACAGCTGTTTCTAGTCAATAAAACATTCTGATGCTTTAACAAAAAGCTCTTCATCTGTCTGAATTCTTTCCATTTTGTTGTCAGACACTTAAAATAAAAATATGGGCACAAGGAAACAAGGACTTTAAACAGAAATACTTTTATCTGAGATAAGACAGAAAAACTTTACTGGAGCTATTCCAAAACATCCAAGTCATGAAGACACCAAAGTACATAAATGACCTGCTAACAAAGATTGGTGCCGACAGTGAAGTTAACACCCAATGCTGTCTTTGGCTGATTAATGCAACACAACATGGAAACTAATGAATCCAGTTTCAACAAGAAAATACAATCTGTGGCCTGCAGCTGAAATCTATACCTCAGTCTGAGCCAATGAAATGCTCAGGAGGTTTCTAACATCTAATTGTGTTAGAGAGGCCTGTTCGTGTGTGTGTGTGTGTGTGTGTGTGTGTGTGTGGGTATAATTAAATAAAAGTTGGAGTGCAGCTGAACAGGACAAAGTGAATGGCTTTGTGTGAACAGTGTCATGTGTTATGTTCCTGGTTGTGTCTTCACCCTCCTGTTATGTTCGTTTCTCAGGGACAGCAAATGTTCCTTGGTCAACTTGTCCCAGGGCATATTTAATTATCCAGAAGGGTCAGAACCCCAAAAACATTTTTTAATCTCATTATTAACTCCATTTCTAACCATTTAAATCCATATCTAGTGCTTTGGTGTTTAACTCTCACAGATCAAGGTTTAAAGAGGATAACTCACACTTCTCCTGAAAATTCATGTTAAATCTTTTTTTAATGTACATTGGAAAATACCTAAATATAAATACAATAGCTTTACATGAAATAGATTTTTGTTTATTTTATTTGGAATTTTAATTTTAATTTTATTTTTATGAAGTGATGTTGATAAATTAGCACGAGACACCTCTTCTGTCACATGCTGCTCAGGTTGTTATGTTGTATTTAGCTGGTTTGGAAGGCATATATTGCCTAAGATGGAAGGAACCTCTGAATGCCACAAACCTTTCATCCCCTATGACATTACAAATAAGTGAAATTAACCTTTTTTATCTGTTTCCGGGAGCTACGCCGACCCCCGGTGTAGGCTACGCTGTTGATTCGACACAGAAGTTTAAATCAGCCTTTACTCTAAAACAAGGATTGCAAAGACTTTACTCATTATGTTGCTGACAGACAGTAGTGATCCTCTTATAAATTAGGAAGGGAATACGTTTATATAGTAACTGATGGATTTAATTCATGCTTCAAGATTAAAGAAAATATCATTTATACAAATGCATTACCAAGAAAACCGTAACACCTCTATCTTCTGTTCTCTGGGATGAAACAAATGTGCTTTTAGTGCGAGCAACTGAAAGTAAATGCAAATATAAGTTTGTCTAAGAAAAGCCCACTGGACATTTTAAATTACTTTCTGCCTCATGGTTCATCGTTTTCAGCGGCAACTGTTGAAGTGAATATAAATTTGGGGAAAACAGGATTCCTGCGAGCCAATATGGAAGTAAACAGGCTTTATCACAAAGACTAACTTTGTTTGTAGCAATAGGGACAAAAATATATAATTTTGAATTAGATATCAAACCTTCTTATCTACTTAATCCATGTCATATCTGTGAAACCCCGGACCGGACGAATGATCCCACTCAATGAACCCACAGACAACATTTACTAATCTCCTGGTAAATGATAATTTCATGTTTGCTAGAGACATGATAAATCAAACTTAACATACTTCTATTAATGAAATTAGACTGTGATTGTGTGTGTGTGTTGATTATTTCTATTGAGAAAATAAATCCCCTCCCCTAAAGTGAGTCAAGGCTAAAACAGCATCATAACTGACGTCCAAAAGTGTGCCCAAATCGACCCGCATACATGAATAAAACTGAACAGCACATACAGTGATGACAGTATCTTGCGAGTGAGCCATCTTACTTCAGTCCTATCTTTGTAGTGAGCTGCACATAGGCGGTACTGATCAGAATGAAGCAGTCGTATTGAAAACATTCAGACCATGCTCAGGAGCCGAGCTTCTGAGAATGTTGTCCACACTAAAGCAAAAGAATAAAGCAAAATTCCTTATTTGCTTTGAATGCAACATGAACTATGAGCACTCATGCCCTGTATCACAAAGCTCACATTTCCCCAGTCAAACCAGGAGAAGCTTTTAGTCTGCTATGTGAAGAAGCATCCCAACGATCTCAGGGAAGAGAGGATCAAGGACAGAGGACTGAGGAGAGAGGAGGGGAATCAGAGGAGCAAATATTAGAGTTAGTGTGGCATCTGCTGCTAGAAATGTAATTGGATAGCCCTGACTGATGGACTGTATCAAGCAGAAATGACATCAGAAAAGTAGAGCCTTAAAGAATAGGAACTAAAATTAAAATTAATACAAGGTATTGTGTGTGCTAAATTAATTTTGGCCTCTTCAGTCGTTTGTATGCATGAGAAACACTGCAGGGTCCTGACACGCCCACATAAACACAGCACTCCCATTGGGCGGAGCAGACTCCATCTCAAAATGGTGTCATTCCCCTCGAGACCAAAATAACGACTGAAACCTCATCTTTGAGCGTGAGAGTGTGTATGTGTGTGTATGTGTGTATATGTGTGCTTTTTGTATGTGTGTGTGTTTTTTTATATTCATGGACAGCTGTGTCCCAGTGAAATAAATGCCACTCTGTTCCAGGAGAAAAGGTCACAGCAGTATAGAGAGCACCTCTACGGGGGGTAAATTACAACTGTTCACTGGGATGGATGGATAGAAGAGAGGGAACGGAGGAAATAGAGAAGGTAGGGGGAATATAAATGGGATAAAGGGATGGAGAAATACGCATTCAGAGTTGAGAGAATACAAATACAAGCACACAGAACAGGAAGGACTAAAGGATGGCTGGAAAAAGATGGAGCAGAGTGGATTGCATCAAATCTCAGGGAGAGAATGGAGTGAGCAATGGAGGGCAGGAGAATTGCCCCAACTGAAGTCCTCATAAAACACAGAGGAACGGGAAACTGGACTGGATGGAGGGATGAAGACAGAGATGGATGGATGAAGATAGAGATGGATGGATGGAGACAGATGGATGGAGAGACAGAGATGGATGGATGAAGACAGAGATGGATGGATGAAGACAGAGGTGGATGGATGAAGACAGAGATGGATGGATGAAGACAGAGATGGATGGATGAAGATGGATGAAGACAGATGGATGGATGAAGACAGAGGTGGATGGATGAAGACAGAGATGGATGGATGAAGACAGAGGTGGATGGATGAAGACAGAGGTGGATGGATGAAGACAGACGGATGGAGAGACAGAGATGGATGGATGAAGACAGAGATGGATGGATGAAGACAGAGATGGATGGATGAAGACAGAGATGGATGGATGAAGACAGATGGATGGAGAGACAGAGATGGATGGATGAAGACAGAGATGGATGGATGAAGACAGAGATGGATGGATGAAGACAGATGGATGGAGAGACAGAGATGGATGGATGAAGACAGATGGATGGATGAAGACAGAGATGGATGGATGAAGACAGAGATGGATGGATGAAGACAGAGATGGATGGATGAAGACAGAGGTGGATGGATGAAGACAGATGGATGGATGAAGACAGAGATGGATGGATGAAGACAGATGGATGGAGAGACAGAGGTGGATGGATGAAGACAGATGGATGGATGAAGACAGAGATGGATGGATGAAGACAGAGATGGATGGATGAAGACAGAGGTGGATGGATGAAGACAGAGATGGATGGATGAAGACAGATGGATGGAGAGACAGAGATGGATGGATGAAGACAGAGATGGATGGATGAAGACAGAGATGGATGGATGAAGACAGAGGTGGATGGAGGAAGACAGACAGAGTCTGGTCTGCGAGGAGCTCTGGCTTCTTCTTTTCGTAAAGCCTCGGGGCAGAATTTGATTTGGTTATTCTCAAATGTCATTTATTGGAAAAGTTCTCTTTTTCTGTTCCTGCCTGTTCAATTGTGTGTGCAAAGTGCATAAAAACGTCCCGTGGGGGAAACAGATACAGGGAAGCCAATGAGTAGGATTAGCCTGGCAAGCTAGCAGTGGATAGAATAGAAACTAGCTCAGTGTTCAGGTTTGAGAGTCGTCGTTGGCAGCAGTCGGTTTTAACCAAGCTGTAACATGCTAAAAAGTTGGACCCTTTAAAATAGGTTCCAGAGGGGATTAAAACCCTTAAGGAACCAGCCTCATGTGGCCACTGGAGGAACTGCACTTTTTAGGCAGTTCCACCTAAGCGTAAATTTCTGTCCCAAGTACAGAGGGTTAACACTGGAGCATGAACCGGGATGTATTCTCAATAAACGGTCCAATAAAAGCTTCCATAAGGTCTGAATCAACGTTTCCCCTCTGCTTAAGGTTTCACGTCTCAGTCTCCTCATGTTTGAGAGTGAACGTGTGAAGGTGAGTGAAGCCACTACATTACATTATGTCTGCACTGAGCTGAGTTTTTAAAGCGCTGCTGGTCTTCCGGCTGTATGACAGTCCATACGTGCATTGGAGCATAAATACAACACGAGAGAACACCACTTAACCTTCTGTTTGCAGGGGGTTGAATAGATTCCACATTGGAATTGTTGGGAATGACCACATGTCATTCCCAGAGGAGGCGGGTCAGTCTAACGGGCATTTCTTTTTTCTTACTCGTGCTCGAGTCCCACAGCCTTGTAGAAAGGTGACGACTGAAAAGCAGAAAGGAGTCCGTGTTCTGTCTTGGAGGGACAAAGGATGTATGAAATTACCGTAAATCTTTTTTTAAAAGTCTCTCTGGCAGATGAAATGTTTAAGCTCTTAAGTTCAGCTCTTTAGAAATCCTTATTTGGGATGCTAATTGAAGTCATTCAGTTGAAATGGGGTGAGGGAGGGTTTCTTTGCAAGATATTGGATAATGTGGTCCACCATACAAAAGAGGGTATCTATATTTAGGCTGATAATTTGGGTCACATTTTAAGGCTTTTATTCTTTTAAAAAGGATTTCATTTGAGGCGCTGGTTGGCCGGTGGTTTAAGCGCACAGCCAATGTACAGAGGCTGTAGTCCTCATCGCAGCAGTCCCTGGTTCTTACTCATGGCCTCAACCCTGAGCTGCATGTTCTGTCAAGAAGAGGAAAAAGTTCCCCTGCGTTATCTGTAATGGCCAGCAGGGGGCGACTCCACAATGTCTGTGAGAGAATGAGGGTATCTCAAACTTGATTTAGACCTCATTAAACATTGTCCCCCCAAAAGGAATGGACTCATAGACTGGTGACTCACTGTACAGACTTTGCAGGCCGCCCTTTTCTCTGCAGTGTTTGCAGAGGCATCGGACGCTACGTTTTGCTTATCGCTATTTTTCATGCCGGACGCACGCCTCAGAAACTCATCTCTGAGGAACGATGTTAGATCCATGAAAAACGCATACAATGACTCACTGAAAATTAACGAGTCATTTGTACGGATTAGAAGACGTGCACTGGTACGCTCTTTTGTTTTCCACCAGTTTGAAATGGGAATTAGGGATGGCCTTTTAAAGCCCAAATACTATTTTATAATCATTGGCATCTATTCTACGATTATTCAAATAATCACACCCCAATAAGAGTCCACAAGGGGAAAAGCAAAAGGGGGACCTGAGGACAGCAAAACAGCCCCTGAGGATGAGACCCAATCAGGAAAGTGGTCAATACAAAGAGAGAGGAACAGCAGCACCCAGACCCAATTACTGACTTTAATCTGGCCCTGCTCCGACTCAAGTTGGACATTAGAGTAGAACGGTTGAAGAAGCGATCCATCAAGCAGCGATATTAAAGATAAGAAGAAGAAATGAAGTAAAGAAATACATTTAAGGGAAAGATTTCAGTGTGCAAAGAGAGCAGGGGAACAACACAGGCAAGATTGAAAACTGGGAGGGATAAATGAGAAAGTGGGGATGTGAGGTAGAGGAGTGAAGACTGGAGGGGGGGAGAGCAGGCTGAGCTGTAAAGGAATAAATCTCATTCTGGCTGCTGGTCACTGAGCTGATGAAACTAGATGAGAGAGTTGATTTAAAGGGACATTGACCTCTAGACCCCCGGGTGCCCCTCACCTACAGCCAGTTTTATGTGGCTCTCACTGAATGAGTCCAACCTCAGCTAATGCACACGTGGAGTGAATGAAAACCAGAGAGCAGGCTGTGAAGCTGAGGAAACTCTGCAGCCTTGATCAGGTCTTGGTGGTCGGTGGTAATCTCTAGACACATCCATTGTAAGCAGAGTCACATTGACCAATCAGGTATTTGCAGGTGTGAGCATGAAAAAATGTCTGTATGGAGAGCAAAAGCAAGCAAAACACAGTCTGCAGTACTGAAATCTTGAGTTATATATCTCCACAAACAGATCTCTTCATCCATGCGTATTAACTTTCCACCACGTCATTTAAATCAGACATTTTAAGGTCTGCTTATCTCCTTGGATTTATCGCTGACGTGCATCTCAGTACAGAAAAAACTCCTCGTACAACGACGACGATGACTAATCTTCCTGAAGGATAAATGTTGTGCACATGCATGAGGAGTACTTACCACCTAAAGCTTGCTTCATCACAAAATCCATAGTTCCTGATCGGTCTAGTTATTCTTCTCAGAGTTAAAAAGAACTGAGCATGTAGCCACCAAGTCTGGGATCTCTGGGAGTCTCGATCCGTCTCACTGTCCTCCTCCTCTGTCCAAATACTGAGCACCCTCACTGACTCTCCTCTGGACCTGAGAGAAAAACAAAACAAACTCAATTTGAAACCCAAACCACGGCGTTCAGTTTACATTCCCATCACCAATACGTCAATAACGACTCAAAATACGACAATGAATCTCCAAGAGGACGAGTGTCCTGGACCCTGCAGGGCAGCTGAGCTCGTGATGGTAAAACATCAGATAATGGGATCTTCGGAACACTCCGCCCCTGGGGCAGGAAACCCTTTCTGGGAAGCACCAAATCAATACTGAGGCCGTTTTCTCAAAGTCACTCATCTATCTGTAGCTCAATCCCCAAAGCCTGAGCCGTCTTTCATCGCTGACTGATCTTAAATGTTTGGTGTGAAATGAAACGACGTGTTCGGATAGATCAAACTCCAACATGAAGCATCCATTTACAGATTGAATCTTCACCCTGAGAGCTTGCATGAGAGTCTTCCAGCAGATATGCGTGTGCATAGATTTCTGTGGGTGCAGATCTGGCTGTTAACTTCCTGTAAATGTTCGGGATACATGACGGATCCATAAAGTTGTTTATCATGGGACAGTTTGGGTCCTGCAGGATCCTGATTGAATTTGCAGAAATGACTTGTTTGATATTATTTTATGAGGCCGTATTTGTTGGCGCATCTCATCAGTCATATTTATTTTGTGCAGTTTTAAATCAATACATTAGAGAAAAGGGGGGCAGGCTGTGTGTGTGTGTGTGTGTGTGTCTGTGTGTCTGTGTGTGTGTGTGTGTGTGTGTCTGTGTGTGTCTGTGTGTGTGTGGCCTCTGGTGTTTTCAGTCTAGCAGCAGGACATCTCTCTTATCGTTACAGAAACAAACTCAAGAACACAGTAATGGAATAAAGGAGAGATGCAGCTGTCAGACAGGGACATCTGGAAGAAAAGGAAACACACACACATATACACACACACATACACACACATAGTACACACCCTCATTGTACTGAGTGTATTCTCTGCGAAACCTTGACATTAAAATCTCAATCCCTTATAATAATCATCAGTGCGTCCCAGCAGAGATGAAACTTCGCTGTGGATCTAAATTTTAATTTGAAGCATTAAAAGAGAAGTTTTATGGCCCCACTGAGTTTGAAATAATATGAAATTAAACCCCCAAAATACATTTAAAAATAACATTTTTCAGTAAAAATTTTTTCAAAAATGCAACTGTCTATCTATATGACAAGCAGGCACACACTGTCAGACATTAAAAGGTCTTGAAAGTTGTATTTGCAAGCGCCAACCTCCAGTGCTTAAAAATGGAGCTAATGCTGAAATGCAAAAAAGTGCAGTTCCTCTAGTGACCACTTGAGGCTGGCTGCGAAAGCTAAAAAATCTGAGTCTGTCTGTTTGTGACAGGCGAAGGAAATGTGTTAGAGGGAGAGAGAGACGGAGAGCTTTAAATGTGGGTCTTAATGACCTCATAGCGCACTGTTACTCCTCTAAAACACTATGCTCCCAACATACTGTACATACCTACTCATCGTACCTGAAGTCTCTGAAAGTATTATGGGATGTAGAAACTTCAATTATCAAACCCCTCTAGAACACTCTAGAATGTAACCTCTTAAAAAATAATAAATACATCGTATTTTAAGGTTTTTCAGAAATTACGATGGCATATCAACACCGATGCAACACAATTTCTGCTTCTTAGCCTTTTCTTGCTGTTCTTTTCATCCTCTCCAGCACATCAGAGCCAGGATGACACAATCATAAAACAAACCCTCATCTGAGGAAGACAAGAACAATTCATCCCAGTGTTATCATGTGGAACAGAGGAGCGTCACTCTACCTGCCTCCATTACATCCTCACAGGAACCCGAGGCCTGAACACCGTCTCCTTATGTAAGAGTTTATCAGTAGGCGTTTGGAGCAGACCGAACTTCTCCATCCTGGTGAGGGGCTTTAAAACCTTACATAACCCTCCTTTCCTTTCATACAGGGCCAGATATACCATACAATCACTGAAGACAGCACCCAAGGGCATCCACCACCTCCCCCCCTGCGCTCAGCTCCCATCCCCCAGCACCCAACCATTCTTCCTCCCATCCCACACCACCCTTTCTTCTCCGTCTTCTCCTTCCTCTTTTAATTTCATAATCCAGGCGCTGGCAGTGGTGCGTGACGTGGGATAATGTTATCAGGGCCGGGCAGGACGGCGCGCTGATCCTATCCAGTTAATTGGAAGTTGTTTCCGAGTTTCACGGCCGGAGACGAGGATGAGAGCGGCTCGGGAAGGAGAACATGAGTCTGTCAACGGAACATGTTTGTGACAGGCGAAGGAAACGTGTTAGACAGAGAGACGGAGAGAGAAGCTTTAAATGTGTTGGATTCAGTTCAGAGATGACAGGTTCATTACAGGAGCTACAGGCACCATGAAGAGGAGCGTACCGGCTCCAGCAGCACTGCCTTTTTAATGATTCACAAACTTAAGTTGTTATTAAAATCTCACGTCAGTGTAGCTAATTTAGATTTCTACTTTTAACCGTTAACACTTCTTTTTAAAGTGTTTTCAAAAAGAGCTCATAGTGCTCTGTTACCCTATTACAACACTACGCTCCCAGCATGCAGCTCAACTTACCTAAAGTCTCTGAGAGTAGTATGGGAGGTAGAGCCTTCAGTTATCAGGCCCCTCTAGAACACTACGCTCCCAGCATGCAGCTCAACTTACCTAAAGTCTCTTAGAGTAGTATTGGAGGTAGAGCCTTCAGTTATCTGGCCCCTCTAGAACACTACGCTCCCAGCATGCAGCTCAACTTACCTAAAGTCTCTGAGAGTAGTATTGGAGGTAGAGCCTTCAGTTATCTGGCCCCTCTAGAACACTACGCTCCCAGCATGCAGCTCAACTTACCTAAAGTCTCTTAGAGTAGTATGGGAGGTAGAGCCTTCAGTTATCAGGCCCCTCTAGAACACTACGCTCCCAGCATGCAGCTCAACTTACCTAAAGTCTCTGAGAGTAGTATGGGAGGTAGAGCCTTCAGTTATCAGGCCCCTCTAGAACACTACGCTCCCAGCATGCAGCTCAACTTACCTAAAGTCTCTTAGAGTAGTATGGGAGGTAGAGCCTTCAGTTATCAGGCCCCTCTAGAACACTACGCTCCCAGCATGCAGCTCAACTTACCTAAAGTCTCTTAGAGTAGTATGGGAGGTAGAGCCTTCAGTTATCAGGCCCCTCTAGAACACTACGCTCCCAGCATGCAGGCCTGCTTATTGTGTGCAATGTGGGAGGTAGAACCTTCAGAGGCAGACACCCTCTCTATTTTTAAGAGAAGGCTTCAAACTTTCCTTTTGGATGAAGCTTAGACACCGTGTTCCAAATTATTATGCTAGTTGCATTTTTGTGAATATTTTAAAAACTATGTTATCAGTCATTTTCAAATGTGTTAGGAAGTCAGATAGTGAATATATTTCTTCACCTGTGTGGTTAAAATGATGCTTTTCGGCTGTATTTTTAAATAAATGCAGAATCTGCAGAAATGAGCGTGCCAAATTATTATTGAAGTTGGGGATAAGAGCATTTAACTTAACTAACTTAAAACTAGGCATCATTTTTAAAGTTCTATTGAGTGAAAATAATAATATTTACTACAACTGTAGTCAAACTTCAACAAAAACAACAGTTTTCTTTACATTTGTAAACAAAATAAAACGTAAAGTCCTTAAAACATTTCAAATCTTCAGTGTTTCTCTAATGTAACCCTGTCTCTCAGTGAGGGTCAGAGGTCAGAGGTCTCTGTAAACTGATTTAGTTTCTGATGACTTCTCTGCTGACTATGTGAGCTGCACCTTGTATGGCTTTCCAAAGATGCTCTTTGAGCTGTATTTCTCACCATCACTGTAAATGCTCTCCTTTATTATTGAACACAAGTTCTCAGTCGGGTTGAGATCAGGTGAGCAGGCCGGTTCATGAGGTGATCCTCTTTAAAGCCCTGAGATGCCGTCCTGTCCTGGGAATAACGTGAGGCATGTGACGGTGCATTGTGCTCATGCTTGAACGTCTTCTTCACTTTAGCTGAACAAGAGGATCGCTACAACTACTACTATCCGTCTCCCCACTATCATCTCTCTCTCTCTTCATCTCCCTCTATCCCTCTCTCCAACACGGTCTCAGCAGATGTGTGTCTAACATGAGTCTGGTCCTGCTGGAGGTTTCTGCCTGTTAAAGGAAGTTTGTCCTTGCCACTGTAACTTGCTAAATGCTGCAAAGTGCTCTGCTCTCGGTGGATTAAGATGAGATCAGACTGAGTCCTGTCTGTAAGGTGGGACTGGATCTGTTCTCATCTTAATCCACCATGTCCCGATCACAGATCTTAATATAAGTCCATTCTCTGTCTGACGCAGCAGGAAGCATCTGTTTGGCAAGGCAAGGCAAGGCAGCTTTATTTGTATAGCGCATTTCATACACGAGGGCAACTCAATGTGCTTTACATTAACACATTAAAAGCATTAGAGACATTTAGACAGGCATAAAAGAACATAATTAAAATGACAAATATGATAAAACAGAAAAGAAAAGGAAAATTAGAAATATATTAAAAATTACATTAAAATTTTAATTTAAAGTGGGTTAAAATAATCTAAGATAGGAAGGCAGTGGCAAATAAAAAAGTCTTAATCTTTGATTTAAAAGAGGTGAGAGTTGGAGCAGACCTGCAGCTTTCAGGGAGCTTGTTCCAGATATGTGGTGCATAATGACTAAACGCTGCTTCACCATGTTTCGTTCTGACTCTAGGAACTGAAAGCAGACCAGTACCTGATGACCTCAGAGGTCGAGGTGGTTCATAAAGTAGTAGCAGATCAGCAATGTATTTTGGGCCTAACCCATTCAGTGCTTTATAAACCATCAGCAGGATTTTAAAGTCTATTCTCTGACAGACAGGAAGCCAGTGTAGAGATCTAAGAACTGGAGTAATGTGGTCTACTTTTTTGGTCCTTGTTAGGACTCGAGCAGCAGCATTCTGTATGAGCTGCAGCCGTCTGATGGACTTTTTAGGGAGTCCTGTAAAGACCCCGTTACAGTAGTCTAGTCTGCTAAAGATAAATGCATGGACGAGTTTTTCTGCATCCTGCTGAGACATAAGTCCTTTAATCCTTGATATATTCTTAAGGTGATAGTAGGCTGACTTTGTAATTGTCTTAATGTTTGGTGTCTTTCTCTTCCGTTGTGAAGCTGGATTGATGCATGTACAGTTTAGGTTATGTTTAGTCACATACCAACTACATGTTGAGGTTAAAAAGATATGACTATGGTTTGTAGTCAAACGCAACACTCCTGGGTGAACTTCCTGAGAATATTGGAAAGGAAACTTCATGAAGGGACTTCAAAAATCTGCAAAACGAGACCTGCACCAGGTAATTCAAGTCATACATTCAAACCAACCTTTGAGACACTTTTTGATATGAAGTCGGCGACAGTGTCTTCCTGGCGGTTTCACTAATCAAATGCATCTATCTCTGCCAACATTTCAAACTGGGACACTGATTCTGACGCTCCGCTGTGAAGACACTGAACGTCTCACGAGCTGCAGAGGAAGTTTATCTTTAAGAATCAGACAGCAAATAAATCATCAGTGAAATCTTCCTGTCCCCTTAACTCATTTCAAGGACAGGTGTTAGAGTCTCACACACACACTGCTCCCAGCTAGCCTTTCACCCCGTGTTTAAGGAGCTTAGCTTGGGGACACTGGCCCTGACCGAGCTGGACGAGCGTGCTCTGACGGATCCCTGATAGGAACTGTTTTCACACCGGGTTAGAAGAACTCTAAGTTCTGGATCGTCCATGAAAACAACTTAAACATCCAGAAGTTCAGCTGGCGATGTGACACTTGTCCAAAGGAAACATAGTTTGAGCTTCTTCATTGTGACCGGACAACAAAGTATTTACAGCTTCACTCCAGTCAGTACATATATTCCTCTCTCTCTCTCTCAGTAATCAAAGATGATTTTGCATTGTGTTTATCCGGAGTAAAACACAGCTGTTCTCTGAACAAAATGTCACAGTGCCACCAAAGACAGAGAATAAATCCTGGAGACGTCTGTAAATGAATTAATGATGAGCTGCTAATGCCGGGCCTCGCTCTCAGACCTGCCAGGCAGCGACTTCACAGCCCTGCTGCATCATTTATTCATGTGACTATGTGGTGATAAATTATTCCCTCAGCACGGACTGGAAGGCAGAGCAGGGATACATGACTCCATTTCATTTTTCTTTCTTTAAAAGTGAGCGACCCGACTCGGATGTTGTGTGAAATGATGTTTCAGTGAGGAAGCTAATTTGAGCTTTAATATTTAATACTCTAATAATACTCGATGTGGTTTATTATAGCTCTGACTTCCTGTGATTTAGACATTATGAAGGATTAAATATTACACCATTCTTCTCATGTCATTCTATTTTTGCTCTGGGTCTATGAAAGAAGCCTTCAGTTAATCAGACTGATCTTTTTCACTCGTCCTGCTCGTCTGGGCCTTTTTTCCTCACCTCTTGTTTTTGGAATGTTTAGTTATTATTTTGGTTTGGTTCATGATGTTCTTACTCTTCTAATTCTATGAAAATGGAACACATTTTTCTCGTGTTTTGCACAGGCATGATGAAAACCCCCTCTCCCTAGGCAATTCCACTTCCTGTTATGCTGCTGTGGTTTTTCTTTGGAGTTGCAGAGTCAAGATGTCAAAAGTCAGCGCCAGACGCGCCTAAAAGGACCAAAGGAAGCAGGAAGTTGTTTGTCCCAACCATGTCACCTCAAACTGCTTCACCAACCAAAGCCAACCACATTAGGTTGCACACGAAAGGCGAGAAGGGAAGAGCACTTACATTTTAACGTGGCACTCAAGAGACGTACAGTTACCTCCTCCTGTTCGAGGTCAGACGACCAATCAGTGCAGAGCCTCCTCATCACAGATAGGCTTAGGTAGTGGAAACCGGTTCTGAATTTCAGAGATTAGTGGATTCGATAAGGAGTGTGTCTGTGCATTTCAGTTCTGCTTTTCAGTTCCTAATGGCCCCGTCACACCTTAATGATTTAGCCAGCGTTTTCCCAACGTATCAAAATGCCTCTGAAACGCTGACATGCACTGATGTTTTTTTCAATGTTGGGCGTATAAATATCATATTCATAACGTGTGCCTAACTACAGTCCACTCGTGCAGAGCGCAGCAGCGTAATAACACAGACCAAGTGTATAAAAGGCTGCCGCTCGTTAATGACGATGTGTTGAAATGAGATGCTCTTCATCGGTGATTAAAGAAGGTGTTATTAAAAACTCTGCAGTCTCTCTGCAAGAACATGATGAGCCGTGGAGAGTCAGAGGAGTGAAACCAGCAGGAACACAGCCTCTGATCTTTACAGGAAGTTACTCTTATTGACTGCAGTGCTTTCAAAGACGTCACATTCTGAACTTTAGTTCAACATGCTGGCTTCAGCTTCTGTTTCAGAGGATCTCTATTTCACTCCGCCAACATCTTTCTCCTCTTTTATTATCTCCATCCCTCACTGTGTCTCTGACAAACCTTCCTCTCCTCATGATCACCGTCTTAAGATAAACCTTGAGTTCCAAAGTGACGCGTTGGAGCTCAGTCTCTGGCCTGCTGTCTCCACACGTGTTGTTTTTATTTTGAACCTAACTTTATTTAAAACATTGTAGAAATAACAGAAGCTGCTGGAATAAATTTCTATCAACCCCATTCCTATTTATTCTAATGTTACATTAAATCAAATATTAAATCAGTTTAGATAGTCCTAAGGGTCTTTTATCTAATGAACGGTTTAATGCTGTTTTTGTGAAGATTTGTTTATTTAAATTTAACGTGACATATTGGAGCGATGTAAAGATGATGTGAATAATCCCACTTTATTAAAAGGAACATTGACTCAACTCTCAGTTTGTAAGCATTGAGACGTCTAAAGTAGTTTTAAAATACACATCAACATCGAAGACACATTCACACATCATTCAAATCATTCACGCCTCAGGCTGCACCTTCAAATCTACCTGTGGTTAAGTACCTGAAGACACCTCCAGGAGGAGCTGGAGATCAAACTACAAACCTGATCAGACTTAAAGAAATCTGCACTGTTAGCTTTTCATTTCAGCCATTACCACACCTGACACCCGGACCTTTTCAAGCCAGGCCTCTCGTCAAACGCCTGCAAGAACAATGACACGTGATTTTAACACATAGACATCTCCTTTAATTAAATCTCATCTCCTAAAAAAAACAACGTCCTTTCCCGGAGTATCAGGCCTTGTAAGTCCTTAAATAAATCAGATGTATCAGGAGTTAAAGCGACAAAAAGTCTGATAGTCTCCAGTACGGTCCGTCTCTGATCCGTCACAGCTCTGGCTCTGATAGGTTTCTATTCTAGTCAATGTGTTAACTTCCACTGGATCTGCTCGTTGCAGAGTCCAGTCCGGCAGGTCTGAGTCCTCCGGATCAGATACACAAGACTTCTATTTGTGCCGGATGCCGGAGCACGACGCATCAATCTCAACAGAGCAGATGGAGCGGGACAGGAAGTCAGGTTTCACCAAAACAAAATGAAAACATCCGGTTAATTTTCAGAATAAAACACTCTGTGTTATCACCAGATCGTATTTCACTTAACTACAACAACAAACCAAAGTCATGATGAGCGGAGCCAGGCCTGGAGGCCTAAAACGAATAATGAGGGAACCTGCTGCTCTTACAGCATCTTAAATTAAATAGAACAATTACAATAAATCAATCAAATTAAATCAGACAAATTAAATAAAATCCAATAAATAGAATCAGATAAATACCATCCAATGATCAATGATTTAAATGTTGCCTCGCCTACTTCATCCATCTCTTGCGTATGTCGTGACCCCAGTTGGGCCGTCATAGTCAGAAAAGTCTGGACAGGCTCCCTGCTGTGTTCTCCAAACCAGTTTTACACAATTTTACCACAATGTCCCAAAGACAGTCAGGTAGCATGTTAGCAGGTAAAAGATGAACGATTGTCTTTGTAGGACTGTAGGAGCTTTCTCGAATCATGTAAGAGATAAACACAAGAGCAGCAGCAGCGAGGAAAAAACACCGTAAAAAGATGACTGAAGTGACGGTGACATTTTCAGGGGGACTCATTCGGCCTGAAGACAAAGAACTACAAACACAAAGATCCTCTGATGCAGACCCGCTGACGCTCATTAGCTGACATTTAATTATCTGCTCATATTTCAATATTTGCACCACCGCATTTATCCTCTCCATCCATCCATCCATCCATCCCTCCCTCCCTCCCTCCCTCCATCCCTCCCTCCCTCCATCCTTCCATCCCTCCATCCTTCCATCCATCCATCCATCCCTCCCTCCCTCCCTCCCTCCCTCCCTCCCTCCATCCTTCCATCCCTCCATCCATCCATCCATCCATCCATCCATCCATCCATCCCTCCCTCCCTCCCTCCCTCCCTCCCTCCCTCCCTCCCTCCATCCATCCATCCATCCATCCTTCCATCCATCCATCCATCCATCCATCCATCCATCCATCCATCCTTCTATCCATTCATCCATCCATCCATTTATCCTCTCCATCTGTCCATCTAGCAGACTCATCTGTGTAGCATTCATGCATTACATCACTGTTGATCTGCTTTGCCCTTTTCTTTTGGCACACTCCATCCACCTTTCCATACATTTATCTCTCCATCAGCCTCCTCAGAACTTCTCCATCCATCCCTCCATCCATCCAACAGTCCCTCCATCCCTCCATCCCTCCATCCATCCGGCAGCCGTTTTCTGCTCTTGTGCAGCTGTCATGTTTGCAAGTTGTCCTCCTCATCATTTCATCTATCATCCACTTCTCTTTCGACTCATTCCTTATGCAGCTCTTCCATCCCATCCCTCCATCTCACTCCTCAATCCGCCTCATCCATCTAGTTTCACCTCTAATTTTGTTTATCCATGAATTGGCCTATTTGTCTATCCCTCATCTATCAGTTTACCTCCACCCACTCATCCATCAACCTGCAGTATCTTTGCTTTTATTAAAATGCCCTTCAGTTAAGTGCACCATTCATTAATTCCTCATTCAGTCTATCCTCTAATCCATCCCCCATGCTTTCATCTGTCATGTTGGCCATGTTAGTAGTCTAGTCTTCATTCATCAACCACTCCTCTGCCAATTAATTAACCCATTCAAGCACAGAGTCTACGATGCATTCATCCAGCAGTGATGTAATTTCAGTCAATAGAAGCAGCGTCATGTGTGGGGCGAGACTGAGAGCGAGACTGAGCATGCAAACTCTTCAGACAGGTTACTTTGTGCTGAACTTCCACAAAGGACGTGTAACTAATGGGTTAAGGATGGCGTTAGCAGCATGTGTGCTCATCAACTGTGTTTATCAGGCTCTGAGTGTTAGCATTAACCAGCTAACAAGCTAACCAGGGAAACATCCATCCATTATCTATGGGTGCTCTTCCAGGTACGACATGGTTCCTGTGGCCTATTGCTGTCTGCGTTTCCACCACAACCTGAAGTCCTGTGAAGATCCCAAAAAATCAAGCTAGTGACTTATGGAGAATAATAAAAGTGACCGCACTACACCACCAGACCAGTAGAGGGCAGTGAGACAAAGACGAAGGCTGTACAACAGAGCTGACGTCAAAGAGGGCAAGCGACACCACAGTTAGCCTGTTAGCAGGAAGGATATTTCTCTTGTGCTGTTTGAGACAAGCTCAAGTAGCAGAGCTGTTTCACCACAGCGCTAAAATTGCTTACGCTTGACTTAAAAGCAGAGATTGACCGGTGTTCCAGTGTAAAGAGCGACCCTGTTAACTGGAGACTCTCAGCCGGATGCATCCCTCATAAACGTCTTTAGACGATCATTAAATATCTGATGAGGATATTTTGAGAATAAAAACTAAACTAGTTTGCATTCCCAAGGACTCCTTCTGTGTTTCAAGAGCTGTTGTAAACTCCACAAACACTGACACGTTCAGCTGAAGGTCTCCAGTTTACAGGGTCACTCTTCAGACTGGAACACCGGGAGCTGACGGAGACACATTCACACTATCAGGCTCAGAGAAGACCGATGTTCAGGAGGTATTAAACCAAGTGTGTGTGATGTTATTGTGGACAGAGTGTGAATTAAAAACACTGCAGGAACCAATTAGAGATGTTCAGCATTGCAGGCCCTGCCCCCCAAAGTTCCTGGGCCTTTGGAAAGTACTACCCCCCAAGCAGGATCTTTTCAAGGGGAGATTAAGTACCCAGACCTACCCTACCCTTTTGGACAGTGGGGTGAAAGTACCCGCAGAGAACACAGGCATGCAAAAGGAAACCAAATCAAGTTGTGCAAACTAAAGTGAAACTTTTATATTTTAGCTAAAAACACGAATCTTCTGTTTGTTTAAAAAACATTGATTGTCATGACATGTATGTCAGGAAAGACCTAAACCGTCCTCTCTGTACGTATCACACACCGCCACCCACTGTCTAAATATGAAGGCTTGTGAATAAGCACATGAAAACAACTTCTGTGTTAAGATTTAGATGCCCTGCATGATTTACTCCACGAGATGGTGCCTGTGAGGGAGGAACAGGGTAACACACGGGACTCTAATGACTTCGCTGCTCTGCTGGAGTTTAGACCGAGGTTTCCCCTTCTGTAATCCCTGAATCAAGGATTCTCCTCCTCCTCCTCTCCTCATCCATGTTGTCTTTCTGGTCCTCTGAAAACCTCTGACCTGTTGACTCCAGGCCTGGCTCCGCTCATCATGACTTTGGTTTGTTGTTGTAGTTAAGTGAAATACGATCTGGTGATAACACAGAGTGTTTTATTCTGAAAATTAACTGGATGTTTTCATTTTGTTTTGGTGAAACCTGACTTCCTGTCCCGCTCCATCTGCTCTGTTGAGATTGATGCGTCGTGCTCCGGCATCCGGCACAAATAGAAGTCTAGAGTATCTGATCCGGATTGTTGGAGCTGTGACGCGTCAGCAGAGGAGCCAGTCAAAACAACACACTGACAATTTGGGTGGCATGGCAAACACTGTCTATAAGGTGCTGCCCTAATGGATTTTAAATATATCCCATGCCATAGGTGTGTGAAACAGTCTGATTGGTGTGTCAGTCGAATGCTCCGCCCCTTTAAGAGAGGTGCATATTTACACACGCCACAGTAACTTCATTGATCATTTATTAAATCTGTAGACATGCCGACAGGATCAGTCAGAATCAGATAAGAGGTTCGGTGACTCGGCTACATCACTGCGAGTTGCCTCCAAAAAAACTCATCATTGCACCCAATGCATTATGGGAGAATTAAAAGCTTCATAAGTAATTTCCACCACAGTATTCCTGAGTTATGTATTCTTCTACAGTGAATCCACAAACAAGAAGACCACAGAGAACCACAGGGCGTGCTGTCACTGTAGATCACAACTCTAATGCCTGGGAATGGAGCCAATGATGCCACACAGCCATACTCCATTGACTCTGGCTACTTTTCCAGCCTTATATATGTAGCTACAAACCTCCTCCTCCTCCTCCTCCTCCCCTCAGGCTGTGGAGGATGGAGGGGGAGGAAGTGGCTATATATCACCAACGAGGCATTTGTCCATTTGTCTTGCGGTTGGGTGGCTGAAGGAAGAGAATGAGGGAAAGAAGGAAAGGATGGGAGGGGGTGCTGGGGGGATAAAGAGGAGAAGGAGAGAGTGAGGAAGAGAAATGAGGGCATAGGAAGAGGGGGGGAAGGAAGATGATTGGGTTGCACATCGAAGGAGAGCTTCATTATTAAAGAAAGAAGGTAGAAAGGAGGTTTGGAGAGAAGAAGACTGATGGAGGGAGACAGAGAACATGATGGATGGTGGGACAGTGATGGATAAGGATGGAGAGGTGAGGCCATAGTTAAAAGCTGCAAAGGTTATGATGAAGATGGCGGTTATGAAGGAGAGGGGGATGATGGACGTGAAGTGGGTCAGCAAGAAACAGTGGTAGAGGTGAAAAGAGACGTGCACCATCACGCTCAGATGATCACACCACCGTTCACATTTTCTGTACAACATCTCGTTAAAGTCCTCCTCGTCTGCAGCCGAGGCTGAGATTGGACACCTCGGGCTCTTTTTCAGATCGCTTCAGCAACAATGCAAGTTCTGTATTACATAAACTTTGAGGTAAATGATGTAAGAAATCTAAAAACTCCACGCTTACATAAAGAGTCGGATAATGTGTGGACGAGCTGGAGGAGGAGAATACACTGAATTAGTAATGGCAGGCTGTGTTGCTCAGTGTTTGTTCTTGTTCTTCGTCTGTTTGTAGACGACAGACATCCTCGGAGAGACCTACGCTACATAATGCATGCAGAGCTGAGTGTTCTGTCTTGAGATGGACCTTCTGCTCCCTGGTGAAGAACAGATCTGGGTCAAAGGGACTTTACAGAGTCAGGGCAGACAGGTCGTAACAGTCGGTCGACACAAGTCATCACGAGGAGTCCTGCAGATGTTAAAGTCACAGTAACAGCAGTTGACAGAAACAGTTTCTCCATTGTCCTCTTATCTTAGTCTGGGTTTTATCTAATCCAACAACTGACTGTGGAAAAAGATGGACGATATGTACGCTCCCTAAAAGTGAAGCCAAAACATGCAGAGCTTCCCTGACTGACAGGCTGGTCACAAAGCCCACCTCCACCATGTGGGCAGATTGGACATTGATTCCAGATTCCGGTTTAATCCTGAAAGATTAAAGTCGCTGTCAGGAACCGAAATGCACGTTCCTTATCAAATCCACAAATCCATCTGAGGAATACTTAGACCGGTTCCAAAATGGAACAGGTTTTCAGTGCCCAAGCCTATCCAAGTGTTCATCTTTCTGACAAGCTTAGTTTTTATTAGTTACAAAACAGAGCTATGACATCATGATTGACAGCTCTGTGGACCAATGAGGATCCTGCAGCGCTGCGTGCTCTGGATTCTCAGAGTAGAGGAGGAACGGTGAGAGGAAACAAACACTAACACAAGAGTCATTGAACGCACCATAACTGTGAGGGTCTGCTTCAAACCCACACCAGATCTGTGACGCTGTGGACCGGACCAACCTGTGGACCGGACTCACCTGAGGACCAGACACACCTGTGGACCTGATCCACCTGTGGACTGGACCCACCTGTGGACCGGACACACCTGTTGACCCGACCCACCTGAGGACCCAACCCACCTGAGGGATCTCTGAGACTCTATCCATAAGTGTAATGTGTGTTTTGGTTTGCTGAGCCGATCTCTCCTGCACAGACTCTTATTGTTAAATATCGTATGTGTCGGTACCAAGCTGCAACTTCTGGTCTTAAATATGAAGCCCATGCAGAAGTGTTAAAAACTGCAGTCCCTCGAGCGTCCACTAGAGGCTGGCTGCAGAATCACCAGAAACCACATACACACCCATTCAAAGAGACGATCTTTAAATAAACATGTTTACAGCCTGGTTCAAAAACACTGTTTCAGTCTGAGTAGATATCTTCTTGTCCGACACACACTTTACGGTGTGAATTATTTATAACTTTGTGTTTTCGAAGATATCAAACTTAAAGGTGACATATCATGCAAAATTGACTATTTAATGGTTCTCTCCCTGAAATCTGTGTCCCTGTCTACAAACCCCCTGAAAAGTCAAAGAATCCATTCTGCCCCTGTTCTGATTTCTCCACCTTTCTGTAAATGTGTGCTGAAACCAGCCGTTTCAGTTTTCAGTGTTTTTCATACGTCACAACGCCATCCGGTCTGTAACAGGAAGTCAGAGCTCGGAGCTTGTTCAGCCCATAGACTGTATAAAATACAACTCAACCCCTCCTCCGTTTTTCATTCCCTGCACACATGTGTGCTAACAAGGAGCTTAGGAGGGAGGCATGCTAGTTGTAGGCTGTATTAATAAACACAAAGGTCGCTTTGACTCCCCACGTCTGCAGATTTGAAGATCTAGTGGATGATTTTTATTTATCATGGATAAGTGCTAGCGCTAGTTAGCATAGCCACATAGCTACATGTTGGTAGCCGTGTACCAAGACACACGTCGACATACTGACAAATAAAACAACAAGAAACACTAAATCTGTGACCAATGGTTCAGAAAGGTCCTGCTGCAGGCGCCTCTCCGTCAGGATCAGATTCTGGATCAGATTCAGAGGGTTGAAGTAACGTGATCTCTGAGCAGTCGTGTATATTCAGCCAACATGTAAACATTAGATCAATGTGCTGGAGAGCCGAGGAGGCCACACCCACTTCATGAGGGGGCGTGGTCAGAGAGAAAACAGAGTGTTCTGAGGAGGACTGAAGAAGAGGGCTTTTCAGGCAGACCAGAATCTGATTTCAAAGTGGTTTTTTTTAGCTTAAACTTTAAAGACATGTTTTGGGGACCTCTTAGACCAATATATATTGATGAAAAAAGTGTGATATGTCACCTTTAAGAGTTTTGCCGAAATAAGGGCGTGGCTGACTTGATTGACAGGCGGGCATCCAGTAGCTGTTAGTGAAAAGCTGAAGGCCCGCCTCTTTAGCTCACACTAGCTCAGACAAAGTTTGGCTGTGTTCAGCATTTCCAAAATGGTACCCGGTTACAGTCGGCTTCAAACAGCTCTCAGGAAAAGATGGGTGACGTCACACATACTACGTCGATTTATTATACAGTCTATGGCGTGTATGAAGGTTTTGAGCTTCACTGAGGGGGCGTGGGGATGTCTCATCCATCTTTAAAGTAATTAATTCCAAGTGTTACCATGAAGCAGCTCAGACACGTGTGGATTCTCCTCTTTCTGCACTGCCTTCAAACCAAACCATCCTCTGTACGAGCTGTGGAGCTGTCATTCTCTCGTTCTGCTTTGTCAGCAGCAAAGAAACAGACAAACATGGCCACACAAGAAGAAGATCACAACATGTTTGTTTGCTGTCTCGTGCACCTGTTGTGCTTCTGCTGTCGGCTTGTGATGAAGCACAATCGTTTCATGCCTTCTGGAGCGCCAGTTCTTAAACACACACACTTTAAAACAAGGAATCAATTAAAAAGCTGTTAGAAATGAGTTCCAACAGATTTCAGCTTGTGTAGAAATGTGTGATTTTGAGTATTTTTATGGAGCTGTGGATTAGATGATGTTCACAAGTGTGGGGATATAAGCGCTGTTGTTTTCTTTCCCGTCAGTAAGCGCTCTCTGTGCCTTTCCTTCACTCCATCAGGGTCAGGAGGGCTGTGGTAAGTAGCCAGCAGCATGCAGGGATGGTGGGCGGCGATGGTGTGTGGGCGGGTGGTTTGCTACGCCTGCCAACTGTTCGAGTGCAGCGATGAATGTGGCTGAGAGATGGAGAGCTGCACTGCTGAAGAAATGGCAAAACAATAACTAACGGTGGAAAAACAAAGGTGTAGAGAGTCCTGTGGAGAAGTTCTCTCTCTTATACCTTTAATTATTGTCTGAAGAGTTGGAACGATAGATTGTTAGAAGACTCAGTGCCACACCTCTCAGCCTCGAGATTATCAAAACAGATGAGTTCTAAGAACAAGACATAAAGATCAAAGACATTTTTGGTACCAGGTTGTTAACAAGTTTAGTTCCTCTAAAAGGGGTATTAAGATATGGGTCCTAATGGGGGTGTCCTTGGCTTGTGGAGGCAGCCTCAAGTGGACGCAGGAGGAACTGCAGTTTTACGCATGTCTACGTTGGAGGTTGCTGCATGGCTGCAACCTCCAACGTAGACATGCGGGTTTGCCACCCGCTATGAAATGGAGGAATGATGAAAAAGAGAAGAAGAAGATTCAGTAGTCAGCTAGCCAGCCTTATGCAGAGCAAATCAGGCCAGAGGAGATGACAGATGAAAGCTAGGGACTCTGCTTGTCAGTTTGGGAGTTTTTTGATTGCCCAAAAAGAATCTGCAAATATTTGTTTACTTAGGAGTTGCTATCACAGGGCTGATGACGCCAAAACATATCCTTCAACATCAAGTTCTATCAGTCTCACCAGTATCATCTCTCTCTCTCTTCATCTCCTCTATCCCTCTCAGACACCCTCTCGACTTTTAAGAGTAGGCTCCAAGCTTTCCTTTTTGATAAAGCTTATAGTTAGAGCTGGATCAGGCTTGGACCAGCTCCAGAAAGGTCTATGGTTAGTAACTTGAATGGGACAGGAAGAGTTAAAGTGAGAGACAGGCAGAGAGAGGAGAGAGAGGGAAACACAGGATCCCAGTGTGTCAGTCTAAGCCTATAGCAGCAGAACTGAGCTCCCTTGTCTCGTAGGTTCCTCTGGATCTCTGCTGCTGTGGACGTGGTCCAGACTCCAGCTGCAACAACTACTGCTATCCGTCTCCCCACTATCATCTCTCTCTCTCTCTTTATCTCCCTCTATTCCTCTCTCCAACACGGTCTCAGCAGATGTGTGTCTAACATGAGTCTGGTCCTGCTGGAGGTTTCTGCCTGTTAAAGGAAGTTTGTCCTTGCCACTGTAACTTGCTAAATGCTGCAAAGTGCTCTGCTCATGGTGGATTAAGATGAGATCAGACTGTGTCCTGTCTGGAAGAAGGGACTGGATCTGATCCGGTCTTGATGTTGGGTCTTTGTTAATAGTAGAACAGAGAGTACGGTCTAGACCTGCTCTGTTTGGAAAGGGTCTGAGGAGAACGTTTGTTGTGATTTAGCGTTTTATAAATAAAGATTAATGATTGATTGATTGATTGATTGATTGATTGATTGATTGATTGATTGATTGATTGATTGATTGATTGATTGATCGATCGATTGATTGATATTATTTCCCTGAGTCTGTAGTTTCTCCTTATCAAGATATTTGTTTACTCTTACATCGCTGTTCAGATCATTTCTCTTGAAATGCTGCTTCTATCTTCTGATGGGAGCTGAATCCTTCTTGGATATTCCAAGTCACTTTAGATGAGAGTGTTATTTGAACCCAGGAACTGTTAAGTCGGCTGAGTTGGGCTGCAATAATAAGAAGTGTGTGTCTATATTTGAGCAACAAGGGGTGAGGGGCACAGGGTTTCTGTGGGTGTGGGGAGTACACAATCAAGTTACGCTCAATATAGCTTCCTCCTCGACAAAGTGGATGTGACAGCAGGAACAATGCATGATTAGCATTAAACACAGAGCGTGGAAGCTCACAGTGGGTCCCTCGCTGCCCCACGCAGACAGGAAGATCTGCAGAGTTAAAAATACTGAGAGATCTGCATACAGTGCTGTTATTTAAAGAGAGCGTATCAGCCAATGTGGAGCTTATTACACGGTGAGGTCACTTCTTTGGCAACATGAGGATGCTTGGATTATCAGCAGAAGAAGAAAGATAAAACATGGAGTTTCTTTTCTTTTGGAAGATGTACAGTCATATCATGAATTTAAATCAAGGCTGGCCACACACGAGATGATAATCCTCAAGTTTGTGGTGTCAATACGACATCCTCCGTGCTCTCTCATCCGTCAACTCCCACCGGTTGTGTTTTTTTTATTTTATTTTTTTTAATTTAACCTTTATTTAACCAGATAAGTCTCATTGAGATCAAGACCTCATTTTCAAGGGCGACCTGGCCAAGAGGTCAGCAGCACACGTCAGAATAAATGGCACAACTCAACAACATGGAACATATATGCAGACAGTATGTAGAAGCAAACAATAATAATTTTAAAAAGTGCAACTTATTTTCAAGTAAAGTGCAGTTTGTGAATAAAAAACAGCATTAAAAAACACAGGCGTTTTCAGAACGCAGCACGGAGCAGGACCTCCGGACAGCTGGAGTCATTTGACCGAGGTTTTCCCGCGGTAATCCCTGAATCAAGGATCCTCCTCCTCCTCTCCTCATCCATGTTGTCTTTCTGGTCCTCTGAAAACCACCAGATCAGAGACGCAGCCAGAACACAACGGAGCGGATCCAGTGATGTTAACACATCGACTAGCTGTGACGGATCAGAGAAGGATCTGGTGGATTTGACCGTCAGTCCCCCTGACCTCAGTCAGATAACCAATCAGAGTAGACTGGGACGTGTCACTGACCAGGTTTTGTGTTCTTTTACAGCACACAAAGATGGCAGCAAACGTAAACACAACTTTTCCCGAGATATTGGTTTCCCTGTTCTCTGTTTCTTTTCTGACATCTCTTGTCCGTGAGATCCTGACCACAAATGTTAAGTGTGACTTCAGAGGATTGCGATGTAAAAAAACGTTGTTACTGTCCTTTAGTGTGAGTTGAGTGTGGCCGGACTTTTCCTGAAAACTATACAAGTGCAACTCCCCCCATCAGAGTTTGGTGACATTAAAGCAACAAACCACTCGGTTAAGTTTAAATACGGCTTCAACTAACGGCTGTTCTGATAGTTTTCAAGTTATTGGTTATTTGAACGGTTCATAACCAACCTTTGTCTGAGCTTGAAACACGACCAGTATTAGTGTAAGTGGTTTAGTTTAAAGTGTGTTGCTGGAGTAAGATCGGAGGTCAGGGATGCCACGCAGCAGCACAGAATCTGACTTGTTCTCCATGTCTAACTCCACCATCGTCCAGTCCATATTTAGCCTCCGTCTATTCTAGATCACGACCTGCTTCTGTTTCAGGCCTCGCTCAGTGAAATGAGACATTGCTGTCACGCTGCCAACATTGTGCTGAACGGTGTAACGGGGCCAAGATTCGCCCCATTTCTAGTCACACATGATAAACGCACTGACAGCTGGGTGTTCAACAGGACTTCAGAGGCCTCGGTACAGTGGCAGCTCGCCAACACAGAGAACAACTTCAGTTCCCGTGCAACACGGAGAAAGTCACAGCGTCAGAGTGTCGGCTATTAAAACTCCAAATGAGAAACTCAGCTTAGCGTTTCAGCGGGAATTGTGTGGTCTCCTCTGAATATGTGGAAGGTATTTAGGGGAATTAAGGGAATTGGCCCTGCTTCAAGGCGGACACTGTGTGGGCTGTCCTCAAGTTATTTAACTTCACAGTGAAACCTGCTGTGCAGTTAATTAGCTGGGGACTCTGGACTAGGCGTTCATTACACGGCCGATTGGACAATAAATCCACGTGTTTTCTGAAGGGTGAAGTGTGGAGCTCAGTAAAGCTGAGGTTAAAGCGTGGAGACAGAGGTTTGACCTGCAGAGACTTTACTGTCAAGTTCTTAGTCTAGAACATCCACAGCAGGAGGCGTCCCCTCTTTAATTGATCGACAGCCCGTAAAAACGTTCTCTGAACCCAGATGAGAACGAAATCATAAGTTCAGAGCAGGAAGTATTGTACTCAAAGTATACAATCAAAACCACTGGACTGAAGACCAGGAAGCACAAGTACTTTGATCCGAGAACAAATCAGTACAAATCCCCTCCACTTCTTCTTAAAGATGAACATGTAGAGGAGGAAGTACTGCTGTCCCCTCCACTTCTTCTTAAAGATGAACATGAAGAGGAGGGAGTGCTGCTGTCCTCTCCACTTCTTCTTAAAGATGAACATGTAGAGGAGGAAGTGCTGCTGTCCTCTCCACTTCTTCTTAAAGATGAACATGTAGAGGAGGAAGTACTGCTGTCCCCTCCACTTCTTCTTAAAGATGAACATGAAGGAGGAAGTACTGCTGTCCCCTCCACTTCTTCTTAAAGATGAACATGTAGAGGAGGAAGTACTGCTGTCCCCTCCACTTCTTCTTAAAGATGAACATGTAGAGGAGGAAGTACTGCTGTCCTCTCCACTTCTTCTTAAAGATGATCATGAAGAGGAGGAAGTACTGCTGTCCCCTCCACTTCTTCTTAAAGATGATCATGAAGAGGAGGAAGTACTGCTGTCCTCTCCACTTCTTCTTAAAGATGAACATGTAGAGGAGGAAGTACTGCTGTCCTCTCCACTTCTTCTTAAAGATGATCATGAAGAGGAGGAAGTACTGCTGTCCTCTCCACTTCTCCTTAAAGATGAACATGTAGAGGAGGAAGTACTGCTGTCCTCTCCACTTCTTCTTAAAGATGAACATGTAGAGGAGGAAGTACTGCTGTCCTCTCCTCTTCTTCTTAAAGATGAACATGTAGAGGAGGAAGTACTGCTGTCCTCTCCTCTTCTTCTTAAAGATGAACATGAAGGAGGAAGTACTGCTGTCCCCTCCACTTCTTCTTAAAGATGAACATGAAGAGGAGGAAGTACTGCTGTCCTCTCCTCTTCTTCTTAAAGATGAACATGTAGAGGAGGAAGTACTGCTGTCCTCTCCACTTCTTCTTAAAGATGAACATGTAGAGGAGGAAGTACTGCTGTCCTCTCCACTTCTTCTTAAAGATGAACATGTAGAGGAGGAAGTACTGCTGTCCTCTCCACTTCTTCTTAAAGATGAACATGTAGAGGAGGAAGTACTGCTGTCCTCTCCTCTTCTTCTTAAAGATGAACATGAAGGAGGAAGTACTGCTGTCCCCTCCACTTCTTCTTAAAGATGAACATGAAGAGGAGGAAGTACTGCTGTCCTCTCCACTTCTTCTTAAAGATGAACATGTAGAGGAGGAAGTACTGCTGTGTGTTTCTTGCTTCAGGAGGGGGTGAAGAGGTCGCGTGACGTTATTCTGATCTTTAGCTCATAAAGGCCGTTAAACGTCTGAGGAGTCGTTAAAAAGCAATAAACGTAAAACATCTTAGTGTGACCCACCTCGTGGAAAGTGAAATCTATCACAGGTATAACGAGCCGGGAGGCGCCGGTGACTCAGACGGGTTGTAGGATGAGTCATGGATTCGGAGCTGATCAGTAAGAAGCTTTATCAGCTGCAGAGAGAGCAGAGGGCAGGTCACAGTTCCTCCTTCAGGTCCTTCATGTCAGCCTGAAATGAGGCGTAACAGACCGACTGCTAGAGCGACTTTCATTAATAGAAACTGACTCCAGCTCAAGCACTCCAACACTCCAACCAAGCTCAGCACCTCCTCAGTGACCTCCCTCATCCAGTTGTGTCATAATGTCTGGATAATGTATGAGACCGAAGTCTTTGTACCGCCATGCACAGACGGAGAGGGGATGAAGAAATGAAACTCTGCCCTCACACAGACACATCTCTTAGTTCAGATGAAGACGGAGAGGTGAGGAGTGTCACAGCATGAAAACAGCCCCTAAATAAAGAACTCAAGGCAGGTTTACTGAAGGTGTGTCAGCGCACAGCCGGTTATAAATAATCCATCTTTTATGAGTTCCCTCTGACGTACAGTCGCTCCTGAAGTGAAGCTCCTGCCGAGAGAAAGCATGACGACACACTCCTCACACACACACACATGCACACTCCTCACACACACACACACGCACACTCCTCACACACACACACACACACACACTCCTCACACACACACACACACACACACACACACACACACACTCTCACACACACACACACACACACACAAACACACACACACACAGAGCGCTGTTCAGCTACAGATGTTTCACTTTAGAACATGAGGGATGTGTCGGACAAGGTGTGTCCTGATTACTGGTCTAAACCAAAGCGTGCTCTAAATGAGCGTTCAGTTCCTGTCATCAAAAGGTGCTTTTCAACCACAGGAACTTCCCAGAGGAACTAGGGGTGGTTTGACAGGAGGAACCAGGGTCTAAATTTAGTTTCTGGGTAGTTAATCTGCCCCTGAAAAGCCCCTGTTTAAGGGGGCAGTACTTTCCAAAGGTCCAGGGACTTTAGGGGGCGGGGCCTGCAAAGCTAAACGTTTCTGATTGGTAGAGTACCTGCAGTGTTTTTATTTTACAATAACATCACACACCCCTGTGATTCTCTTGGTTTAATACCTCCTGAACATCGGTCTTCTCTGAGCCTGATAGTGTGAATGCGTCTCTGTCAGCTCCCGGTGTTCCGGTTTTAAAAGTGACCCTGTAAACTGGAGACCTTCAGCTGAACGTGTCAGTGTTTGTGGAGTTTACACAGCTGTTGAAACACAGAGGGAGTTCCTGGGAATGCAAACTAGTTTAGTTTTTATTCTCAAAATATCCTCATCAGATATTAAATGATCGTCTAAAGACGTTTGTGAGGGATGCATCCGGCTGAGAGTCTCCAGTTAACAGGGACGCTCTTTACACTGGAACACCGGTCCATCTCTGGATGCAGTGCAGACAACAATGGGCCACAGGAACCAGTTAGTTCTTTGGAGAGTAGTTCCAGGAACTTCTGTTCAAAAACAAAAGAAAACTTAAAAAACGAGAGAGATGAAGCAGCTCGGCTTCACTTAATTAGCCGAGACTGATAATCAGTCGACCCCCTCGCAGACCGGGAGCACCCCACAAGAGCTGCAGATTCTGAGATGCTCTGACCCGGTCCTCTAACCATCACAGTTTGGTCCTCGTCAAAGTCGCTCACATCCTCGCACTCGCTCATTTTTCCTGCTTCAACACATCAACTTTGAGGACACAATGTTCACTTGCTGCCTCTCCTTCTCTCTTCCCTGCTGACAGCTCTCATTGCACAGCAAGTGTGCCTGAGCTAACCGAGTATCAGTGCCGTGATAGCTCTCATCCATACAGGTCTGTTTAGGGTGACACATACTGCGAGAAAATCAGCCTGCAGGGCGAATCTTTCCGTCTGCTGTCACTCAAACCTCTCAATGCTCCGGAGCACAAAGCCTGAGATTCAGGCGCTGATACTCCAGCTTTATTCATCTGTCACCTTATCTGCAGAGAACAGAGGAGAGATGCAGCCCTGATACAGAAACTCATCCTCAGCGTGACCCTGAATGCAACAGCAGATAATACTTGTCATCTGCTTTGGTTGCTGATATATTGCAGTGTGATGAGTAATAAAGGCCCATGTGCTCTTTGTTGGGTTGTTCATGAGAAACAGGATCCTCCGAACAGCAGAGAGGTTAAAGGTCAACAGAAATTACACCAAGATATCAAACCAGGAGCTTTCATATTTTCATCCATTTTTACCGGAACACCTCCTCCCTGACTCTGTGTTCTTTCATTTCAGAAACTCTTGGTGATGTCATGGTGACGGTTCTTTAAAAGCATAAATTAAAATGGCGGTGTGACGGTGCGTTGTTCATACTGTCTGTTTACGACACTTCATAATACTTCCATACAGCCGACATCATAAAGCCAAGCTGCAACCTCTGGTCCTGAATTATGAAGACGATGCAGAAGTGTTATTAACTGCAGTTCCTTGAGCGTCCACTAGAGGCTGGCAGCAGACACACCTGAAGCCACATACACACCCATTCAAAGAGCCGATCTTTACAGCAGACATAAACTGAAATCACTTTTGTTTATATTTCACCTTTCAT